>NW_027261137.1:677500-682500 GCF_045791955.1 Oncorhynchus clarkii lewisi | reverse complement strand
TACACACTGAATCAAATATAGATGCAACAGGCAACAAAGCAACAGATTTGACTGAGTTTCAGTTCATATAAGGAAATCAGTCAATTGAAATCAATGAAATGCTGTGTTCATTGTCCGTAGGTTATGCCTGTCCATACCATAACCCCACCACCACCATAGGGGCACCCTGTTCACAACGTTGACATCAGCAAACCACTCATACATTCCTTCTACTATCTGCCCGGTACAGTTGAAACCTAGTACATTCTCCGGCATGCCAGGGGACATCGAAGGTGAGCATTTGCCCACTGAAGTCGGTTATGACACCAAATTGCAGTCAGGTCAAGACCCTGGTGAGGACAACGAGTATGCAGATGAGCTACCCTGAGACAGTTTGTCCAGGTGGCTGGTCTCAGCCGGATGTGGAGATCCTGGGCTGGCGTGGTTATACGTGGTCTGTGGTTCTGAAAACGATTGCACATACAGCATAATTCTCTAAAACGACGTTGGAGGCTGCTTATGGTAGACAAAATAACATTATTGCATTTTCTGGCAAGAGCTCTGGTGGACAATCCTGAAGTCAAGCATGCCAATTGCACGCTCCCTCAAAACTTGAGACATCTGTGGCATTGTCTTGTGTGACAAAAAACTGAACATCTTAGAGTGTCCATTTTTATGTCTCCAGCACAAGGTGCACCTGTGTAATGAAATAAGCCTTTTGTGCATATAGAACATTTCTGGGATCGTTTTATTTATTTGTATTTATTTTATTTTAGCTCATGAAACTTTGGTCCAACAATTTACATGTTGATATTTACTGTTGAGTAAAGAGAGGAAACAAGGGAGGCATCTGGGATGTAGACCGTGATATTTACTGTTGAGTAGAGAGAGGAAACAAGGGAGCATCTGGGACGCAGACCGTGATATTTACTGTTGAGTAAAGAGAGGAAACAAGGGAGGCATCTGGGACGTAGACCGTGATATTTACTGTTGAGTAAAGAGAGGAAACAAGGGAGGCATCTGGGACGTACACCGTGATATTTACTGTTGAGTAAAGAGAGGAAACAAGGGAGGCATCCGGGACGTAGACCGTGATATTTAATGTTGAGTAAAGAGAGGAAACAAGGGAGCATCTGGGACGTAGACCGTGATATTTACTGTTGAGTATAGATAGAAAACAAGGGAGCATCTGGGACGTAGACCGCAATATTTACTGTTGAGTAAAGAGAGGAAACAAGGGAGCATCTGGGACGTAAACCGCGATATTTACTGTTGAGTATAGAGAGAAAACAAGGGAGCATCTGGGACGTAGACCGTGATATTTACTGTTGACTATAGAGAGGAAACAAGGGGAGCATCTGGGATGTAGACCGTGATATTTACTGTTGAGTAAAGAGAGGAAACAAGGGAGGGATCTGGGACGTAGACCATGATATTTACTGTTGAGTATAGAGAGGAAACAAGGGAGGCATCTGGGACGTAGACCGTGATATTTACTGTTGAGTAAAGAGAGGAAACAAGGGAGGCATCTGGGACGTAGACCGTGATATTTACTGTTGAGTATAGAGAGAAAACAAGGGAGCATCTGGGACGTAGACCGCGATATTTACTGTTGAGTAAAGAGAGGAAACAAGGGAGCATCTGGGACGTAGACCGTGATATTTACTGTTGAGTAAAGAGAGGAAACAAGGGAGCATCTGGGACGTAGACCGTGATATTTACTGTTGAGTAAAGAGAGGAAACAAGGGAGCATCTGGGACGTAGACCGTGATATTTACTGTTGAGTAAAGAGAGGAAACAAGGGAGGCATCAGGGACGTAGACCATGATATTTACTGTTGAGTAAAGAGAGGAAACAAGGGAGGCATCAGGGACGTAGACCGTGATATTTACTGTTGAGTAAAGAGAGGAAACAAGGGAGGCATCTGGGACGTAGACCGTGATATTTACTGTTGAGTAAAGAGAGGAAACAAGGGAGCATCTGGGACGTAGACCATGATATTTACTGTTGAGTAAAGAGAGGAAACAAGGGAGGGATCTGGGACGTAGACCGTGATATTTACTGTTGAGTAAAGAGAGGAAACAAGGGAGCATCTGGGACGTAGACCGTGATATTTACTGTTGAGTAAAGAGAGGAAACAAGGGAGAATCTGGGACGTAGACCATGATATTTACTGTTGAGTAAAGAGAGGAAACAAGGGAGCATCTGGGACGTAGACCATGATATTTACTGTTGAGTAAAGAGAGGAAACAAGGGAGGGATCTGGGACGTAGACCGTGATATTTACTGTTGAGTAAAGAAAGGAAACAAGGGAGCATCTGGGACGTAGACCGTGATATTTACTGTTGATTAAAGAGAGGAAACAAGGGAGAA
This sequence comes from Oncorhynchus clarkii lewisi, assembly GCF_045791955.1. NCBI lineage: Eukaryota > Metazoa > Chordata > Actinopteri > Salmoniformes > Salmonidae > Oncorhynchus > Oncorhynchus clarkii. The sequence continues at coordinate 680,148 of NW_027261137.1, read as the reverse complement.
TCTGGGACGTAGACCATGATATTTACTGTTGAGTAAAGAGAGGAAACAAGGGAGCATCTGGGACGTAGACCATGATATTTACTGTTGAGTAAAGAGAGGAAACAAGGGAGGGATCTGGGACGTAGACCGGGATATTTACTGTTGAGTAAAGAAAGGAAACAAGGGAGCATCTGGGACGTAGACCGTGATATTTACTGTTGAGTAAAGAGAGGAAACAAGGGAAAATCTGGGACGTAGACCATGATATTTACTGTTGAGTAAAGAGAGGAAACAAGGGAGCATCTGGGACGTAGACCGTGATATTTACTGTTGAGTAAAGAGAGGAAACAAGGGAGGCATCAGGGACGTAGACCATGATATTTACTGTTGAGTAAAGAGAGGAAACAAGGGAGGCTTCAGGGACGTAGACCGTGATATTTACTGTTGAGTAAAGAAAGGAAACAAGGGAGGCATCTGGGACGTAGACCGTGATATTTACTGTTGAGTAAAGAGAGGAAACAAGGGAGCATCTGGGACGTAGACCATGATATTTACTGTTGAGTAAAGAGAGGAAACAAGGGAGGGATCTGGGACGTAGACCGTGATATTTACTGTTGAGTAAAGAGAGGAAACAAGGGAGCATCTGGGACGTAGACCGTGATATTTACTGTTGAGTAAAGAGAGGAAACAAGGGAGAATCTGGGACGTAGACCATGATATTTACTGTTGAGTAATGAGAGGAAACAAGGGAGCATCTGGGACGTAGACCATGATATTTACTGTTGAGTAAAGAGAGGAAACAAGGGAGGGATCTGGGACGTAGACCGTGATATTTACTGTTGAGTAAAGAAAGGAAACAAGGGAGCATCTGGGACGTAGACCGTGATATTTACTGTTGAGTAAAGAGAGGAAACAAGGGAGAATCTGGGACGTAGACCATGATATTTACTGTTGAGTAAAGAGAGGAAACAAGGGAGCATCTGGGACGTAGACCATGATATTTACTGTTGAGTAAAGAGAGGAAACAAGGGAGGGATCTGGGACGTAGACCGTGATATTTACTGTTGAGTAAAGAAAGGAAACAAGGGAGCATCTGGGACGTAGACCGTGATATTTACTGTTGAGTAAAGAGAGGAAACAAGGGAAAATCTGGGACGTAGACCATGATATTTACTGTTGAGTAAAGAGAGGAAACAAGGGAGCATCTGGGACGTAGACCGTGATATTTACTGTTGAGTAAAGAGAGGAAACAAGGGAGGCATCTGGGACGTAGACCGTGATATTTACTGTTGTGTATAGAGAGGAAATAAGGGAGCATCTGGGACGTAGACCGTGTCTTATGCAACATGAAGAAACCTAGAGGAGTCAAACATGGGACAGAGAGAGGAGCATTCAGTTAACTTGATACAGGACTTTTTACATTCATCACATGAGTTGTGTATCTGGTTTCGTCACTGTGTCTTTGATAGCTCAGATTTTATAAGTGAATGTGAATATAAAGAGAATAACTATTGGAGAGACGGCTGCAGGAACACTTTAGAAAAGGGTTTACACACATACACACACACACACACAAACACACACACACACACACACACACACACACAAACACACTGCCAGTTAAAGCCCACAGTACAAAAGATTGTAAAAAGTTTCCCATTCACACGATTTCACCTCTTAAAAAAAAAAAATTGTGAAATTATAGGAAACATTTTTACACGTATGTTTTTTCTACAATACATCAACACACACTCCACAAACACAGCAAATACACCAAGGTCTTGCTCACACGGTGTTTGTACTCTGTGACTGTCAGAAGTGGTTTTCACACTCTGACTTTTGTGGCCACCCCTCACTGTCAACAGTGGATAATTAGATGATGTATCCTGTGTAGGAGGGGTGTTCCTACAGTGTGTGTGTGTGTGTGTGTGTGTGTGTGTGTGTGTGTGTGTGTGTGTGTGTGTGTGTGTGTGTGTGTGTGTGTGTGTGTGTGTGTGTGTGTGTGTGTGTGTGTGTGTGTGTGTGTGGTGTGTTCCAACATAACAAGACCTGCTCTACTACTACCCCCCCTCTGTGATGTCACATCATGAATCACCCCCTTCCTCCCCCTCACACACACACACCACTTCTACCCCCTACCAGAGTCAACTTTGCCGGGACACTGGTCCTATTCAGGCAGCTTGTCTCCATGTGTTGATTGAGCATCATTGATGGAGAAGGCTGCCATCGTTAACAGGTTATTATCCTAGAGCCCTATGGACCCCCCTCTACCAGCTCCCCCCTCTACCCACTCTACCAGCTCCCCTCTACCAGCTCCCCTCTACCAGCTTCCCCCTCTACCAGCTCTCCCCTCTACCAGCTCTCCCCTCTACCAGCTCCCCCCTCTACCAGCTCCCCCTTCTACCAACTCCCCCCTCTACCAGCTCCACCTCTACCAGCTCCCCCTCTACCAGCTCCCCCCTCTACCAGCTCCCCCTCTACCAGCTCCCCCCTCTACCAGCTCGCCCTCTACCAGCTCCCCCCTATACCAGCTCCCCCCTCTACCAACTCTCCCCTCTACCAGCTCTCCCCTCTACCAGCTCTCCCCTCTACCAGCTCTCCCCTCTACCAGCTCCCCCTCTACCAGCTCCCCCTCTACCAGCTCCCCCCTCTACCAGCTCCCCCTCTAC
>NW_027261137.1:640000-672500 GCF_045791955.1 Oncorhynchus clarkii lewisi | reverse complement strand
CACACACACAAACACACACACACACACACACACACACACACACACACACGCACACTCGCACGCACGCACGCACGCACACACACACACACACACACACACACACACACACACACACACACACACACACACACACACACACACACACACACACACACACACACACACACACACGCATTGGTTTACTTGTCTATTAAAGTGTATCATGTTCTGGCCTGTCACTGTTCATACCAATTAGGACATAGATAGATGAGATGTCTGTGGCTGAATGGGGGCAGACACACACAGACAGTATGGCTGTTCTTTACAGACCAGAGGAGTGGGGGATGTGATTGGACCTGTTGATGGACCTGTTGATTAGCTGCCCTCTGATGTCACACTAGGATTCTACGGTGCTTCCTAGAACATCAGGCTCATTCTATTACGTAAAGACTCCGGTTCACAAACACCTTCACATAAAACCCCCTTAAAGGGCAGGCAGTGCATCCGTTTTCTATAAGCACATGATCACTTAGGGAATTGAACCCAACAAGCATGGTGTGGCTACTGTCCCACTCTTACTGACTGGCTCACACAGGACCACGGGATTTGCTGAGGAATGGTGTCATAGAATGGGGTCATTGTGATTGGGGAATTAACAAACGTCATGATGAGGGGTTTCCAAATTGGTTTCATTGTATTCTTAAAAGTGGAGGGTAATTTGTTCTGATAAAACCCTGCAGTCTGAACAGTCTGACATGCGTTCACCATCTGCCGTGCTGTAACTTTCTGACATTACTGAATGTAAGGGTTTGTCGTTGAGCTTTTTTCCTGCTCAAATGAATGTACGATCGCTCAAACTAACGTTTCAAAGACCTGGAACAACTCATTAAAATGTCTTTTTTTTTTTTGTCTAAATTGAGTTACTTGAGTTTTTTCTTTCCTCAGGTGAAGATAGCGGGTGATTATGATGCTTATTACTGTCCTATTCAGGGTCTGAGAAGTGGAACAGACCCTTTATGTTCTGGAGAAAGAAAGAAGAGGGAGCCTTACACCTGATTCATGCAATCAGAGTGCCGGTTAGCACAGTGGGAAATACACTTAGAAACAGGGCTGCAACACTTCAGCACTTCAGTGTGTGTGTGTGTATGTGTGTGTGTGTGTGTGTGTGTGTGTGTGTGTGTGTGTGTGTGTGTGTGTGTGTGTGTGTGTGTGTGCGTGCGTGCGTGTTAATCATTTGTGAAGAACCACCATCATGGGTCATGGCGACCCTGAGAATGTCTGGTACAGAGTGGACTGCGGTGACACTTAGTGTGATCTCTACTCAGACACATCCTTATCAGACAGACAGGATCTCTACTCAGACACATCCTTATCAGACAGACAGGATCTCTACTCAGACACATCCTTATCAGACAGACAGGATCTCTACTCAGACACATCCTTATCAGACAGACAGGTTCTCTACTCAGACACATCCTTATCAGACAGACAGGTTCTCTACTCAGACAGACCTTATCAGACAGGTTCTCTACTCAGACACATCCTTATCAGACAGGTTCTCTAGTCAGACACATCCTTTGCAGACAGACAGGATTTCTAGTCAGACACATCCCTATCAGACAGACAGGTTCTCTACTCAGACACATCCTTATCAGACAGGTTCTCTACTCAGACAGACCTTAGCAGACAGACAGGTTCTCTACTCAGACAGACCTTATCAGACAGGTTCTCTAGTCAGACACATCCTTAGCAGACAGACAGGTTCTCTACTCAGACAGACCTTATCAGACAGGTTCTCTAGTCAGACACATCCTTATCAGACAGGTTCTCTACTCAGACAGACCTTAGCAGACAGACAGGTTCTCTACTCAGACAGACCTTATCAGACAGGTTCTCTACTCAGACAGACCTTATCAGACAGACAGGTTCTCTACTCAGACAGACCTTATCAGACAGACAGGTTCTCTACTCAGACAGACCTTATCAGACAGGTTCTCTAGTCAGACACATCCTTATCAGACAGGTTCTCTAGTCAGACACATCCTTAGCAGACAGGTTCTCTAGTCAGACACATCCTTAGCAGAAAGACAGGTTCTCTAGTCAGACACATCCTTAGCAGACATTCTTCATAGTAGCCACCCTTTGCCTTGATGGGAGCTTTGCACACTCTTGGCATTCTCTCAACCAGCTTCATGAGGTAGTCACCTGCAATTTTCATTACCAGGTGTGCCTTGTTAAAAGTTAATTTGTGGAATTTTTTCCTTCTTAATGCGTTTGAGCCAATCAGGTGTGTTGTGACAAGGTAGGGGTGGTATACAGAAGATAGCCCTATTTGGTGAAATACCAAGTCCATATCATGGCAAGAACAGCTCAAATAAGCAAAGAGAAACAACACTCCATCATTACTTGAAGACATAAAGGTCAGTCAGAAACTTTTCAAGTTTCGTTAAGTGCAGTCATCAAGCGTTATGATGAAACTGTCTCTCATGAGGACCGCCACAGGAACGGAAGACCCAGAGTTACCTCTGCTACAGAGGATAAGTTCATTAGAGTTAACTGCACCCCACATTGCAGCACAAATAAATGCTTCACAGAGTTCAAGTAACAGAGAGATCTCAACATCCACGGTTCAGAGGAGACCGTGTGAATCAGGCCTTCATGGTTGAATTGCTGCAAAGAAATAACTACTAAAAGACAAGAATAAGCAGAGACTTGCTTGGGCCAAGAAACACAAGCAATGGACATTAGACCAGTGGAAATCTGTCCTTTGGTCTGATGAGTCCAAATTTGAGATTTATGGTGAGATGCAGTAGGTGAACGGATGATCTCCGTATGTGTGGTTCCCACCGTGAAGCACGGAGGAGGAGGTGTAATGGTGCTTTGCTGGTGACACTGTCTGTGATTTATTTAGATTTCAATGCACACTTAACCAGCATGGCCACCACAGCATTGTGCAATGATACGCCATCCCATCTGGTTTGTGCTTAATGGGACTATCATCATCAGGGCAATGACCCAACACACCTCCAGGTTTTGTAAGGGCTATTTGACCAAGAAGGAGAGTGATGAAGGGCTGCATCAGATGACCTGGCATCCACATTACCAAACCTCAACCAATTGAAATGGTTTGGGATGAGTTGGACCGCAGAGTGAAGAGCAGCCAACAAGTGCTCAGCATATGTGGGGACTCCTTCAAGACTGTTGGTAAAGCATTCCTCGTGAAGCTGGTTGAGAGAATGCCAAGAGTGGGCAAAGCTGCCATCAGGGCAAAGGGTGGCTACTATGAAGATTCTCTAAAATGTAAATACAGTGCCTTGCGAAAGTATTCGGCCCCCTTGAACTTTGCGACCTTTTGCCACATTTCAGGCTTCAAACATAAAGATATAAAACTGTATTTTTTTGTGAAGAATCAACAACAAGTGGGACACAATCATGAAGTGGAACGACATTTATTGGAAATGTCAAACTTTTTTAACAAATCAAAAACTGAAAAATTGGGCGTGCAAAATTATTCAGCCCCCTTAAGTTAATACTTTGTAGCGCCACCTTTTGCTGCGATTACAGCTGTAAATCGCTTGGGGTATGTCTCTATCAGTTTTGCACATCGAGAGACTGAAATTTTTTCCCATTCCTCCTTGCAAAACAGCTCGAGCTCAGTGAGGTTGGATGGAGAGCATTTGTGAACAGCAGTTTTCAGTTCTTTCCACAGATTCTCGATTGGATTCAGGTCTGGACTTTGACTTGGCCATTCTAACACCTGGATATGTTTATTTTTGAACCATTCCAATGTAGATTTTGCTTTATGTTTTGCATCATTGTCTTGTTGGAAGACAAATCTCCGTCCCAGTCTCAGGTCTTTTGCAGACTCCATCAGGTTTTCTTCCAGAATGGTCCTGTATTTGGCTCCATCCATCTTCCCATCAATTTTAACCATCTTCCCTGTCCCTGCTGAAGAAAAGCAGGCCCAAACCATGATGCTGCCACCACCATGTTTGACTGTGGGAATGGTGTGTTCAGGGTGATGAGCTGTGTTGCTTTTACGCCAAACATAACGCTTTGCATTGTTGCCAAAAAATTCAATTTTGGTTTCATCTGACCAGAGCACCTTCTTCCACATGTTTGGTGTGTCTCCCAGGTGGCTTGTGGCAAACTTTAAACAATACTTTTTATGGATATCTTTAAGAAATGGCTTTCTTCTTGTCACTTGCCACTTCAGGGGCTGAATAATTTTGCACGCCCAATTTTTCAGTTTTTAATTTGTTAAAAAAGTTTGAAATATCCAATAAATGTCGTTCCACTTCATGACTGTGTCCCACTTGTTGTTGATTCTTCACAAAAAAATACAGTTTTATATCTTTATGTTTGAAGCCTGAAATGTGGCAAAAGGTCGCAAAGTTCAAGGGGGCCGAATACTTTCGCAAGGCACTGTATATTTAGATTTGTATAATACTTTTTTTTTTAGACTCCATATGTGTTATTTCGTTATTTTGATGTCTTCACTACTATTCTAGAATGTAGAAAATAGTTAAAATAAAGAAAAACACTTGAATGAGTAGGTGAGTCCAAACGTTTGACTGGTACTGTTTATTTCCTGCTTTTTTATAATGTCCTAGATTGAGGATAGACACTAGAAAAGTGTCGTTGACTGTCCTCTCTCCCCTCCCCCATCTCTTTCCCTCCCTGTCTCGGTGTTGGGCTGGTCTTTTCATGCTGTCAGTGTTGGAGTGTGTGAAAGACCTTTATTATCTGCTGTTATTTATTCAACAGTCTGGCTGGGTCACCAGGGCCACCATGCAGTGACAACCTAAACACACACACACACACACACACACACACACACACACACACACACACACACACAAACTGACAGAGAGAGAGACAGACATTCAGCGCACACACACTCAAACTGTACAAACACACACACACACACACACACACACACACACACACACACACACACACACACACACACACACACACACTGACAAGATTTTGCACATATATGAATGCACATATATATGAACACACACACTGAGGAATGTTAGCACACACACACACACACACACACACACACTGACACAAACTGACAGAGAGAGAGACAGACATTCAGCGCACACACACTCATACTGTACTGAACCATTCCAATGTAGATTTTGCTTTATGTTTTGCATCATTGTCTTGTTGGAAGACAAATCTCCGTCCCAGTCTCAGGTCTTTTGCAGACTCCATCAGGTTTTCTTCCAGAATGGTCCTGTATTTGGCTCCATCCATCTTCCCATCAATTTTAACCATCTTCCCTGTCCCTGCTGAAGAAAAGCAGGCCCAAACCATGATGCTGCCACCACCATGTTTGACTGTGGGAATGGTGTGTTCAGGGTGATGAGCTGTGTTGCTTTTACGCCAAACATAACGCTTTGCATTGTTGCCAAAAAATTCTAGAATGTAGAAAATAATTAAAATAAAGAAAAACACTTGAATGAGTAGGTGAGTCCAAACGTTTGACTGGTACTGTTTATTTCCTGCTTTTTTATAATGTCCTAGATTGAGGATAGACACTAGAAAAGTGTCGTTGACTGTCCTCTCTCCCCTCCCCCATCTCTTTCCCTCCCTGTCTCGGTGTTGGGCTGGTCTTTTCATGCTGTCAGTGTTGGAGTGTGTGAAAGACCTTTATTATCTGCTGTTATTTATTCAACAGTCTGGCTGGGTCACCAGGGCCACCATGCAGTGACAACCTAAACACACACACACACACACACACACACACACACACACACACACACAAACTGACAGAGAGAGAGACAGACATTCAGCGCACACACACTCAAACTGTACAAACACACACACACACACACACACACACACACACACACACACACACACACACACACACACACACACACACACACACACACACACACTGACAAGATTTTGCACATATATGAACACACACACTGAGGAATGTTAGCACACACACACACACACACACACACACACTGACACAAACTGACAGAGAGAGAGACAGACATTCAGCGCACACACACTCATACTGTACAAACACACACACACACACACACACACACACACACTGACAGGATTTTGCACATATATGAACACACACACTGAGGAATGTTAGCACACACACACACACACACACACACACACACACACACTGACACAAACTGACAGAGAGAGAGACAGACATTCAGCGCACACACACTCATACTGTACAAACACACATACACACACACACACTGACAAGCGTTTGCACACATATGAACACACACACACACACACACACACACACACACACACACACACACAACCGCCAGTCTCACACAAAGTGTTTCAGCCATGAATGTTTTGATTACCATACATGTCCAGCACTTGTTATCAGGCTGCATCTGCTGGCAGGAGAGAGAGGCAGTCACTCTGGGTCTGTGTGTCTGACTGTGTGTGTGTGTGTGTGTGTGTGTGTGTGTGTGTGTGTGTGTGTGTGTGTGTGTGTGTGTGTGTGTGTGTGTGTGTGTGTGTGTGTGTGACAGGTGTAGGATAGAGATAACAGTAACCAGGCCCTGTATCAGCTCCATCTTATCTGCTAAACTCTAGTTTCTAATAGCTAGAAACTAACTGGAATCTGACAGACACATAGCTGAGTGGTGGCAGACAACTTCCATTCCACTGGCTGGAGGGAGAGAGAGAGAGAGAGAGAGAGAGAGAGAGAGAGAGAGAGAGAGAGAGAGAGAGAGAGAGACGGAGAGAGACGGAGAGAGAGGGAGAGAGAGGGAGAGAGAGACAGAGAGAGAGAGAGAGAGAGAGAGAGAGAGAGAGAGAGAGAGAGAGACAGAGAGAGAGAGAGAGAGAAAGAGACGAGGCAGAGGGAAGACAGATGGTAAGAGGAGAAAAACAAGATCCATAGTATCGGAGTCTGGATACCAACCAGATAATACCATTAGAGGAGGATTCTGGATACCAACCAGATAATACCATTAGAGGAGGAGTCTGGATACCAACCAGATAATACCATTAGAGGAGGAGTCTGGATACCAACCAGATAATACCATTAGAGTCTGGATACCAACCAGATAATACCATTAGAGGAGGATTCTGGATACCAACCAGATAATACCATTAGAGTAGGAGTCTGGATACCAACCAGATAATACCATTAGAGGAGGAGTCTGCCCAATGATTTAGACTTGATTTGAATCTGTTAAAAAACACATTCATTGGAGACTATTATTTCCACTCTACTTCCTGTTTCCCTCCAGTCAGTATTGAGTCACTCTCAGACATCACTGTCTTCTGTCAGAGGTCACAAGGGTCTTTGGAAGCTTCACAAATGGAACTCTATTCCATATGGGCCCTGTTAAAAACTGTTTCACTCTAAAGGGAATGGGGGGGTGTTTGGGATGCAGACAATGTTTCTAGAATGAACGTTGCTGTCATTTAACAAAACAGGAAATAGATGATTGCTTCAGTAATACTGTAGAACTTTCCCTCCTAATGCCAGTTGTAGCAAACGTCCATAAAGCACCAGCTTGCTGGTATTTATAGTCGGGGGGAACTTGGTCGCTGTGGTAAGGGTGTATGGTCAGGAATAAGTGCATAGGCAACGACATTATGACTCCATAATCAACCATGACCTGTCAGAACCAAAAGTCCAAAGGGCAAATCCACAATATAAATGAAAACCTGAACCTTGTCTGAGTATTTATAATAATAATAACAATAATGATAATTACATATTCATCCTGTTACACACATATTCAGGGAGTGGGGTCACGGCCAGGGTCGCCGTTGTACAGTGGCCCAGGAGTGTTTAAGGTTAAGTGCCTTGTTCAAGGGCACGGCAGCAGGTGTGAATGTCCAGGTTCAAGTCAATAATCCAACAGAACTCCAAAAGGGCCAATGGAAATGGAAAGCTGTGAACTACACAACGTCTCAACTCAACCAGAGCAGTGAGATGGAAGAACAGAGGCCTGGAATCCCTCTTGGTAGCAGGCAACACTAGACTCTCCTCCTCGTCCAAGACGGCACCTGGAGTTGGACACGCCTCCAGCTACACCCACACCTGCAGACTAGCAGGACTACTTTGGTTTTAACTACATGCTGTCCTGGCAACACACACACACTAAGCACTAAGCATAGTTTTATAGCTGGTGATAGTTGTTGTTTATAAAGAAGAATTTGTTACAAAGGGAAGCTCTTGTTGATTCACAGGGTGTGTGTGTGTGTGTGTGTGGGTGTGTGTGTGTGTGTGTGTGTCTGTGTGTGTGTGTGTGTGTGTGTGTGTGTGTGTGTGTATGTGTGTGTGTGTGTGTGTGTGTGTGTGTGTGTGTGTGTGTGTGTGTATATGTGTGTGTGTGTGTGTGTGTGTGTGTGTGTGTGTGTGTGTGTGTGTGTGTGTGTGTGTGTGTGTGTGTGTGTGTGTGTGTATATATGTGTGTGTGTGTGTGTGTGTGTGTGTGTGTGTGTGTGTGTGTGTGTGTGTGTGTGTGTGTGTGTGTGTGTGTGTGTGTGTGTGTGTGTGTGTGTGTGTGTGTGTGTGTGTGTGTGTGTGTATGTATGTGTGTGTGTGTATATGTGTGTGTGTGTGAGTGTGTGTGCATCACTCTGTGTCCATGTGCTTCTTCCCCAGGGGAACAGTGTGTTCCAACCCTTTGAAGCCTGTAGTATCTCTCTGGTAAAATCATGAAAGTGTCAAACTCATTTTCTGTTTATTCCCACGCTGGACTTGAATGTATTTCTCATTAGCAGAGAGGCAATACTATATGTCTCTGTGTGTCACATGGCACCCTGTCCCCTGCACAGTCCCCTATGGACCCAGGGAAAAAGCAGTGCACTATGTAGGGAATAGGGTGTCTTTCAGGACAGGGCCTGTCAGTGTAATTCTGTCTCCACGATATGCTGTCTGATTAGCCTCAGCTACCTACACTCATGTGATGATTAACCTTGCCTGAGACCTGGGCCCATATCAATGAAGCGTCTCAGAGTAGGAGTGCTGATCTAGGGTCAGGTCCCTTCGCCGTTCATTTCATCTCATTCATTGTGATCTAAAAGGCTAAACTGATCGTAAATCAGTTTCTTAGCTCCCAGAACGTACATATCTAGGCTTTAAGCTCAATGGGCTAACACAGTCTTGTGGTGTGCAGACCTGGTCTGAGTTCATGAAGGATCATTTGTCTGTGTTTAAAGGTGGTCTGGAGTTTTCCTATCTCTCCTTCACACTTCCTTTCCTTTCACTATTCCACTCCTCTTTTCTACTCTCCATCTCTCCTCCTCTCCTCCTCTCCTCTCTCCTCTCCATCTCTCCTTCTCTCCATCTCTCCTTCACACTTCCTTTCCTTTCACTATTCCACTCCTCTTTTCTACTCTCTTCCACCCAATCCTCCTTTCTCCATCTCTCCTCCTCTCTCCATCTCTCCTCCTCTCCATCTATCCTCTCTCCTCCTCTCCTCTCTCCTCCTCTCCACCTCTCCTCCTCTCCATCTCTCCTCCTCTCCTCCTCTCCATCTCTCCTCCTCTCCATCTCTCCTCCTCTCCTTCAAACTTCCTTTCCTTTCACTATTCCACTCCTCTTTTCTACTCTCTTCCACCCAATCCTCCTTTCTCCATCTCTCCTCCTTGCCTCTCTCCTCCTCTCCATCTCTCCTCCTCGCCATCTCTCCTCCTCTCCTCCTCTCCATCTCTCCTCCTCTCCTCTCTCCTCTCTCCTCCTCTCCATCTCTCCATCTCTCCTCCTCTCCTCTCTCCTCCTCTCCACCTCTCCTCCTCTCCATCTCTCCTCCTCTCCATCTCTCCTCGCCATCAAACTTCCTTTCTCTCTTTCACTCTCTCCTCCTCTCCTCCTCTCCACCTCTCCTCCTCTCCATCTCTCCTCCTCTCCTCCTCTCCATCTCTCCTCCTCCTCTCTCCTCCCCTCCTCTCCTCTCTCCTCCTCTCCATCTCTCCTCCTCTCCTTCTCTCCGCTCTCCTTTCTCCATCTCTCCTCCTCTCCTCCTCTCCTCTTTCCTCCTCTCCATCTCTCCTCCTCTCCTCATCTCCTCTCTCTTCTCCATCTCTCCTTCTCTCCTCCTCTCCGCTCTCCTGTCTTCATCTCTCCTCCTCTCCTCCTCTCCTCTCTCCTTTCTCCATCTCTCCTTTTCCTCAGCCCTCCTCTTTTGGAACTTCTACTCCTCATTCGACGCAATGGGCTCTGGTCAAAAGTAGTGCACTATATAGGGAACAGGGTGCCAATTGGGACGGACACTGAACATGTGACCTAGAGGCATCAGAGTTACATTACAGGGAAGTGAAAGGTCAAGAGCAACTGGTCTCCAAGGAAACAGGCTGAACTCCAGAAACATGTGAAACATGAGAACAACCAGGGCAGCCAGACCAGACAGGATCCAACCCAGACAGGATCAATCACCTTCTGCTGTCCTTTATCACTCCCTCTCTCCATCGCTCAACCTCTCTACACCTCCACCTTCCTTCTCTCCCTTCACCCTTCCACCCATCCTCCACACATCAATCTCTTCACTCTTTCACTCATCTACCCCATCCACTCCTCTTTTCTACTCTCCATCTCTCCTCCTCTCCTCCTCTCCTCTCTCCTCTCCATCTCTCCTTCTCTCCATCTCTCCTTCACACTTCCTTTCCTTTCACTATTCCACTCCTCTTTTCTACTCTCTTCCACCCAATCCTCCTTTCTCCATCTCTCCTCCTCTCTCCATCTCTCCTCCTCTCCATCTATCCTCTCTCCTCCTCTCCTCTCTCCTCCTCTCCACCTCTCCTCCTCTCCATCTCTCCTCCTCTCCTCCTCTCCATCTCTCCTCCTCTCCATCTCTCCTCCTCTCCTTCAAACTTCCTTTCCTTTCACTATTCCACTCCTCTTTTCTACTCTCTTCCACCCAATCCTCCTTTCTCCATCTCTCCTCCTTGCCATCTCTCCTCCTCTCCATCTCTCCTCCTCGCCATCTCTCCTCCTCTCCTCCTCTCCATCTCTCCTCCTCTCCTCTCTCCTCTCTCCTCCTCTCCATCTCTCCATCTCTCCTCCTCTCCTCTCTCCTCCTCTCCACCTCTCCTCCTCTCCATCTCTCCTCCTCTCCATCTCTCCTCGCCATCTCTCCTCCTCTCCATCTCTCCTCCTCGCCATCTCTCCCCCTCTCCATCTCTCCTCCTCTCCTCTCTCCTCCTCTCCATCTCTCCCCCTCTCCATCTCTCCTCCTCTCCTCTCTCCTCCTCTCCATCTATCCATCTCTCCATCTCTACATCTCTCCTCTCTCCTCCTCTCCATCTCTCCTCCTCTCCGCTCTCCTTTCTCCAGCTATCCTCTCTCCTCCTCTCCTCCTCTCCACCTCTCCTCCTCTCCATCTCTCCTCCTCTCCTCCTCTCCATCTCTCCTCCTCCTCTCTCCTCCCCTCCTCTCCTCTCTCCTCCTCTCCATCTCTCCTCCTCTCCTTCTCTCCGCTCTCCTTTCTCCATCTCTCCTCCTCTCCTCCTCTCCTCTTTCCTCCTCTCCATCTCTCCTCCTCTCCTCATCTCCTCTCTCTTCTCCATCTCTCCTTCTCTCCTCCTCTCCGCTCTCCTGTCTTCATCTCTCCTCCTCTCCTCCTCTCCTCTCTCCTTTCTCCATCTCTCCTTTTCCTCAGCCCTCCTCTTTTGGAACTTCTACTCCTCACGTCCTCCACCCATCCATGACTCGGTGTTATGATGGAATGTTTTGTCTCCTCTCACTTGTAAAGGGGCACTGAGTTTTTCTGAGAAGTGTTAGTCCCAATTGGCACCATATTCCCAATATAGTGCACTACTTTCGACGCAATGGGCTCTGGTCAAAAGTAGTGCACTATATAGGGAACAGGGTGCCAATTGGGACGGACACTGAACATGTGACCTAGAGGCATCAGAGTTACATTACAGGGAAGTGAAAGGTCAAGAGCAACTGGTCTCCAAGGAAACAGGCTGAACTCCAGAAACATGTGAAACATGAGAACAACCAGGGCAGCCAGACCAGACAGGATCCAACCCAGACAGGATCAATCACCTTCTGCTGTCCTTTATCACTCCCTCTCTCCATCGCTCAACCTCTCTACACCTCCACCTTCCTTCTCTCCCTTCACCCTTCCACCCATCCTCCACACATCAATCTCTTCACTCTTTCACTCATCTACCCCATCCACTCCTCCTCTCTCCAACTCTCCTTTCCCTCTCTACTTCCTCTCCTCCTCTCCAACTCTCCTCCTCTCCTCCTCTCCTCCTCTCCTCCTTTCCTCTCTTCAACTCTCCTTTCCCTCTCTACTTCCTCTCCTCCTCTCCTCCTCTCAAACTCTCCTTTCCCTCTCTACTTCCTCTCCTCCTCTCCAACTCTCCTTTCCCTCTCTACTTCCTCTCCTCCTCTCCTCCTCTCCTCCTCTCCTCCTCTCCAACTCTCCTCCTCTCCTCCTCTCCTCGGTCCAACTCTCCTTTCCCTCTCTACTTCCTCTCCTCCTCTCCTCCTCTCCTCTGTCCAACTCTCCTTTCCCTCCCTACTTCCTCTCCTCCTCTCCTCCTCTCCAACTCTCCTCCTCTCCTAATCTCCTCTTCTCCAACTCTCCTTTCCCTCTCTACTTCCTCTCCAACTCTCCTCCTCTCCTCCTCTCCAACTCTCCTCCTCTTCTCCTCTCCTCTTCTCCTCCTCTCCTCTTCTCCAACTCTCCTTTCTCTCTCTACTTCCTCTATTCCTCTCCAACTCTCCTCCTCTCCTCCTCTCCTCCTCTCCCCCTCTCCTCTGTCCAACTCTCCTTTCCCTCGCTACTTCCTCTCCTCCTCTCCTCCTCTCCAACTCTCCTCCTCTCCTCCTCTCCCCCTCTCCTCTGTCCAACTCTCCTTTCCCTCTCTACTTCCTCTCCTCATCTCCTCCTCTCCTCCTCTCCTCCTCTCCTTCTCTCCTCTCCTTTCTCTCTCTACATCCATTCCTCCACCCCTCCTCTCTTTCATTAATCAACCTCTCCACTCCTCCACTCCTCCACCACAGCTGGCAATGAGGAACCATGAATCACACAGAAACCCCCAGGAAGTGGGTCACTAGGGGACAGTTAAATATGTAACACCCTGTAGTAGGAGCCATGTGTACTCCTCCCCTCCCAGATGCTTTATTGGGTCTGACAGAGACAGAGCAGCTAAAGTACACCATGTAATTACAGCTCACGTTTACACACCATGTTATAACAGCTCACGTTTACACACACACACACCATGTAATTACAGCTCACGTTTACACACACACACTTACAGAGACAGAGCAGCTAAAGTACACCATGTAATTACAGCTCACGTTTACACACCATGTTATAACAGCTCACGTTTACACACACACACACCATGTAATTACAGCTCACGTTTACACACACACACACCATGTTATAACAGCTCACGTTTACACACACACACACCATGTTATAACAGCTCACGTTTACACACACACACACACACACACCATGTAATTACAGCTCACGTTTACACACACACACCATGTTATAACAGCTCACGTTTACACACACACACACACACACACACCATGTAATTACAGCTCACGTTTACACACACACACCATGTAATTACAGCTCATGTTTTTTCACCACTAATCAACCCATGTTGCTGGGAGACAAGGAGGAGTGGAAAAGAGGACCGAACAACAGTTGAATTGAATCACGGGGTTCAGACAGAGAGAACAACAGTTGAATTGAATCACGGGGTTCAGACAGAGAGAACAACAGTTGAATTGAATCACGGGGTTCAGACAGAGAGAACAACAGTTGAATTGAATCACGGGGTTCAGACAGAGAGAACAACAGTTGAATTGAATCACGGGGTTCAGACAGAGAGAACAACAGTTGAATTGAATCACGGGGTTCAGACAGAGAGAACAACAGTTGAATTGAATCACGGGGTTCAGACAGAGAGAACAACAGTTGAATTGAATCACGGGGTTCAGACAGAGAGAACAACAGTTCTGGCCGTCAGGCAGTCATTGTAAATAATTATTTGTTGTTAAATAAAGGTTAAATATAAAATAAAAATATATAAATATTGACTTGTAGATATGTTTATATATGTTTAGCTCACATTACGCTAGATATTTCCATTAAAGTGTCACAACTCATACTACTTTATCTAACTATTGTCTTTTTATAATAACTTGAGAATTTCCACCAATCAACCTCTTCCACCTCCATCAACATCCATTTTTGTCCTCTGTTTAGCCAGTAGAGCATAATGGAACGCAACGGAATTAGAATTCTCAGATAGAACATTCCTCATTTTGTCCTCTGTTTAGCCAGTAGAGTATAATGGAACGCCACGGAATTAGAATTCTCAGATAGAACATTCCTCGGGATTGGGTTCCATTTCAGAATATTGTCCTCGGCTGCATTCTAATCTGCCTCAGACAAATTAGCTGTCAATCACCAGACTTCGTCGGGGACGATGGGGGAGTGAGTGAGTCCCTCACAAATCAACAACATGCCAGTCATTGTTGGAATGTGTCTAACATCCAATTGCATTTCATCCTCCATCTAATAAACAGTTAACTAACTACATTATGTTTTCTCCTTTCATGGCAAGGTGACTTCTAAATGTCTTTGGATGTCTCTGTCTGTGTCTGGGGTGTTCCATATTTTAATCATATCCTGATGAAGACATGTTTGTGCTGTTGGTGAATCGAAACCAGGTTTTTGGATTGGTTTCAGAAAGCCACAGTAGCAGTCAAAAGGTTGGACACACCTCCTCATTACAAGGTTTTCTTTATCTTGACTATATTCTAAATAGAATAATACTGAAGATGTAAAAACAATGAAATAACAGACATGGAATCATGTAGTAACCAAAAAAAGTGTTAAACAAATCAAAATATGTTGTATATTTGAGATTCTTCAAATTAGCCCTTGCCCTTGAATGAGTAGGTGTGTCCTAACTTTTGGCTGGTACTGTATGTGCTTCTTTGAATGTTTGATTGCACGTTATACTAAATCCTATAGATTCAATTCATTAGCCATTCAGTCTCACAAATCTATAATTTGGTATATGTATTATTAGTAGTAGTAGTACATTACATGTGACTAACTAACTATTGAACATGTCTCTCCTTGTAATGGTTTTACCTTTTAAGGACCAACAAGGGCAGTGGTAGTGATAATTACCCAGACGATGTCCCAGTGAGACAACCCTGTGAATGGTGGGTCCTGAATGATGTGTGTGTGTGTGTGTGTGTGTGTGTGTGTGTGTGTGTGTGTGTGTGTGTGTGTGTGTGTGTGTGTGTGTGTGTGTGTGTGTGTGTGTGTGTGTGTGTGTGTGTGTGTATGTGGTTGAATCATCAGGAGATGGCCAAACCAATGTGAATCATACGTAGAAACAAGGCCAGAGAGAGAGATGACAGAATACTTGCTCTGTCTCTCTCTCACACACACACACACACACACACACACACACACACACACACACACACACTAACATGACGACATAGCTTAACAAAGAAACCAATAAACCATAGACCTCATGACTGCCACTACAGCTGACTGACTGAATCCCACAGACCTACTGACTACCACTACAGCTGACTGACTGAATCCCATAGACCTCATGACTACCACTACAGCTGACTGACTGAATCCCATAGACATCATGACTGCCACTACAGCTGACAGACTGAATCCCATAGACATCATGACTGCCACTACAGCTGACAGACTGAATCCCATATACCTCATGACTCCCACTACAGCTGACTGACTGAATCCCATAGACCTCATGACTACCACTACAGCTGACTGACTGAATCCCATAGACCTCGTGACTACCACTACAGCTGACTGACTGAATCCCATAGACCTCGTGACTACCACTACAGCTGACTGACTGAATCCCATAGACATCATGACTAGACTATAATAGGAATATAATATAATAGGATATAATAGGACAGAATAGGACAGAATAGAATAGGACAGAATAGAATAGGACAGGATAGAATCGAATAAAATATCATATAATATAATAGGACATACTAGAATATAATAGAATAGAATAGGACAGAAATCAAAAGAATAGGAGAGAATAAAAAGAATAGGACAGAATAGAATAGAATAGAATAGGACAGAATAGAATAGAATAGAATAGGACAGAATAGAATAGAGTAGAATGGAATACGACAGAATATAATTGGAATAGGACAGAATAGAGTAGAATAGAATAGGACAGAATAGAATAGAGTATAATGGAATAGGACAGAATAGAATGGAATAGGACAGAATATAATAGAGTAGAATAGGACAGAATAGAATAGAGTAGAATGGAATAGGAGAGAATAAAAAAGAATAGGACAGAATAGAGTAGAATAGAATGGAATAAGACAGAATAGAATTTAATAGGACAGAATAGAATAGAACAGGACAGAATAAAGTAGGACAGAATAGAGTAGAGTAGAATGGAATAGGACAGAATAGAATGGAATATGACAGAATAGAGTAGAATAGAATAGGACAGAATAGAATAGAGTAGAATGGAATAGGACAGAATATAATTTAATAGGACAGAATAGAACAGGACAGAATAAAGTAGGACAGAATAGAGTAGAATAGAATAGGACAGAATATAATAAAATAGAACAGGACAGAATATAATTGAATAGACTATAATAGAATATGACAGAATAGAATAGAATATGACAGAATATAATATAATATAAAAGAATGGAATGGGATAGAATAGAATATAATAGAATAGGACAGAATAGAGTAGAATGGAATAGGACAGAATAGAATGAAATAGAACAGGACAGAATATAATTGAATAGAATATAATAGAATATGACAGAATAGAATAGAATGGAATGGGACATAGGACAGAATAGAATAGGACAAAATAGAATAGGACAGAATAGAACAGAATAGGAGTTGCTATGGATGAGGATAAGGGGAAAATTCCTGATGAACTAGAAATTCAAACTGACAGACCAGACTAATGTATGACACTTGATAAAGATGCTCAAATAAGAACATAATAGTTGGACACACATTTATAACCATTTAAGAATGGGGATGATAACAACATTACTGCAAGTAAAATCTCATTATGCCCAAACTAGATTAAGCATGAATCTCACATGATGTCTATCTAATATAATCACATAGCTGCAGTGTAGGAAGAGGAAGACAAACATTAGAGGGAGGATGTAGTAGTGGGCGAGTATAGTAGCCTAGTGTATAAAAGGGTAAGGGGTAATTTAACTCTAATTGTGTGGTAGCAATACCAGCCTAAATGTGTGGTACTGTGTGTGTGTGTGTGTGTGTGTGTGTGTGTGTGTGTGTGTGTGTGTGTGTGTGTGTGTGTGTGTGTGTGTGTGTGTGTGTGTGTGTGTGTGTGTGTGTGTGTGTGTGTGT
The DNA here is from genome assembly GCF_045791955.1 of Oncorhynchus clarkii lewisi. Lineage (NCBI taxonomy): Eukaryota > Metazoa > Chordata > Actinopteri > Salmoniformes > Salmonidae > Oncorhynchus > Oncorhynchus clarkii. The sequence goes on along the minus strand of NW_027261137.1, from coordinate 655,125 downwards.
GTGTGTGTGTGTGTGTGTGTGTGTGTGTGTGTGTGTGTGTGTGTGTGTGTGTGTGTGTGTGTAAGAGGCAATACCAACCTAATCAACGTCATGTGTTTTAAGTGTCTGGAAACACCACTGCCATACAGTAATTGTCCCTCGTCACCAGGAGCAAAAGAGGCCTTTTCAAGTCAATCTGAGGTGCAATAAATGTGTCGCCCGACTGACAGTATGCTGCCCCGAAAAGCCTGCATGTGTGCACGCAACACAACCACATGGCACCGTCGGCGCCGTACACGAATACAAGCCAACAGACTATTATATCCGGGTAGATAGACAAACACATTCGTGGCCAACGAGTCATAAAGCAATAAACTCCTATAAAATGGTGGTTGAAAGAAAGGGAGAGGGGATGGATAGAGAGAAAGTGTTGGGGGTCACGGATGAATAACAATTTGGCATTGTTTGGATGGGGGTGGGTCAACCAGGCAGGGGTCTTCGGATCAGCACCTCTGAATGAAGTGGGGGTGCACGCACGCACACGCACGCACACACACCCGGAGAGAGAAAGACAGACACCCCTTCTGGAATCTGCGCTGGCCGCTAATTGAATGAATGACAATGCGGACAGACGAGCCGACAGATGCTCGCGTGCCTTTACAACCCAACAGCAGCCGTATTGGTTGGCACGACGTAGTCTACTGGTGGCGCATTCCGTTTGTCTCTACCATTCTAGAACACAGAGAGACCAGACCGACAGATTCGATCCGAACGCCGTTGCTATGGAAAACGCTCCACCTGCTGCTCCCATTGTCCCAAAGGGGAGCGGGACTACGGGAGAGAATAGGGATGAATATCAATGACAGGAGTTGAATTCGCCCTACGACTTTATGGCTACGAGATAACTACACCACAGGTCTTTTGTTGGACTCCCCATGATTACATGAGAAATAGTCACCGGATTGTCACTTCATCGGTTCATTGACTACCATTGATTATCCTTCTATACCATTGGTTATGAGTTCTACACCCTCGACGGGCCTTTCCCTTCTAGATTAGTCTATTGTCTGACTGATTATAGAAACACATTTGCCACACCAGAAAACATCTGACATCACATACATTGTAGGAATCACCTTCTTAACTTTTCGTTACTACATTGCTTCTATTTTTCCATTAATACTTAATTCGCCACTTAAATTATAAAAAAAGAGATGTGATTATTTTGATGAGGTAGCGCGCCTAAACGTATTAAACCCACTTCAGCTTTAGCATGAATTATAGCCTGCAACCCGTTTCTTCATGGCTACAGCTATTGTTTTATTTCTCACCCGGAGTTTAAAACATTCCCTCTCTCTTTCTTCAGATTCTTTTCTCTTTGTATTCTCCTCTTTCCATGAACTCGGGAGGACTTTCGCTTCTTTTGTTCCCGAAAATGTGATTAGCACCCTGGCGCGCGAGGTATAATTGCATTACCGTCTTTGTGGGCGCTCGGGCTCTGTGGAAAGCACCGGTCCGGTATCAGCACTGGTTAAATAGTCTACGAGACAGAGACTTGGTCGGCAAAATGTGCAATGGAAGAGAGAATAAGCAATTCAAAGGGAACGTTTTGAAAACACAGTCATAGCTATGAATAGAATAATTAAGATTAAGAGAAACGTTTTTGCGCCTATTGAAGATTGAGAGGGGGTAAAATGTGCACCTTCTGTCGATGTCAGTGCACGTTTTGGGAATCCGATAACTCCTTATGCAAATTCACGGAACACTATAGAAGGTTTGCAGATGCGTTGGGATCAAATAGAACGTCCACCAAACTTAAACCAACTGACCTACTAAAACGTTGATATTCATGACTGTCAGTGAATGTTTATCCGCCGTATATCACGTTGACAATAATTGGGAGGAAGCGGGACATACGTTATTCATATATTTGTTGCTTTTCATTCTTGTCCGCCTGGTGGACTCTTGTCTTACATGGAACCACGTAGGCCATGCATAAAGTTGCATCACTGTTTACCCAATCATCAGACTCCATTCATCATCAGTAGGTGAGATATTCCATACATGGTTAACACGGGCAAATCCACAGATGATCCCATGTTTTAGGAACAACTTCGAGATGCTGATGTTTCAGAACCATGGATGGAAGTTGACGTTCTGACGTGAGAACGTGAGAGCTTGTAGGTCTCTACTGTTAAACAGACGAGTTTGGATAAGTGCCCGTATGTATTGTGTGCGTTGAGATGACTGCGTGAAAGAGATGCAGATATTTAAAACGGCCACGTCAACATATGCTTGCGTAATCTTACAATATAGGCTAAAAGATGTAGGACACGTTCCCAAACATGATGTGCACGGTTAGCCTAAATAATTAGCTTAAAGATTAAAACGCATAAAAAATTTTTTTTAAAAGGCCAGTTGTTGTTGTCTGTCTCGGAGTCATACGGTGACAGGCTAATTTCACTCGGTTATCTGAATGCATGGATGGAGGGGAGTGAGTTGGGACCCGTGTCCTGAATAGCACCCTACTCCCTTTATAGTGCACTACTTTTAACCGCTGCCACATGGCTCTGGGTAAAAGTAGTGCACTATGTAGGCTGCCATTCAGTACGCACGGCCTTAGAGGCGTGTTTGGTCGGGTGCAATGACTGGGGTTGGGGTGTCAGCCAGACCGTGCCAGATGGTCGTGGGTTTGCGCAGTCCCAGTTGCGCATGTTCGTCTTGTTTTTAAAATATGTTTGTGTGTGTGTGTGTGTGTGTGTGTGTGTGTGTGTGTGTGTGTGTGTGTGTGTGTGTGTGTGTGTGTGTGTGTGTGTGTGTGTGTGTGTGTGTGTGTGTGTGTGTGTGTGTGTGTCTGTGAAGTTGAAGAATGTTAAACAGTATTATGCACGGGGACAGAGATGTACCGCGGCATGACCAAGTCCTAAACCCATTCATTAGTACCCGGCTCCTTTTCACCACAATTCTCCACACTGATTTAGCCGGCTTACTCTCTACCACAACCCGCCACAGATTAGAAGAGGCGCATGTGAACACTTTGCTCAAAAACATCCAAGAGAGAGAGAGAGAGGAGGAGGGAAGGAGACTCAACTGACACTGAATAAAACGACCAGGGAGGAAATTAATGTATGCAGTGTCCACGCAAGCTAGCAGTCTCTCTCTCTCTCTCCCCCTCTCTGTGTGTGTGTGTGTGTGTCTAATTTGGGTATAGCCTATATGCCAGTTGCTATAATAACTAATTGGTGAGACTGGTGAAGATAATTCTCCATTTGCTAGTAGGCCAACGCACATAATTCGAAGCGATATAAATAAGAATGTAGCCTCCACATTTATAGCCTATCCCTGTCTCCAGTCTCTCTGTATCTAACACAATTCTAAACAATACGTTAGGAGGAATAATGTATATCCTACATTATCCCAGCCATGTCTCCAGTCTGTCTGCAATAGACCCAAAACGAGAGACTACTACACTCATAAAGAAACCCGGCGTCTTCTAACGGCGACTACCAAAAAATATAACCGGGCAAACGTCACCAATGAAAGTTCCTCTTTAGTTATTTTACCCTTCCCTATTGTTGAGGTATGCTCTCTCTCTCTCTCTCTCTCGCTCTCTCTCTCTCTCTCTCTCTCTCTCTCTCTCTCTCTTTCTCCTCTTCTCAGGGGTGAAAGTGAAGAAAGAAAGTGGATGAAGAACCCGAGAGGGTGGAGTTTGCCCCGTCTCGATCTCTCCTCCCCTCCCTCTTTCTCCCCCTTCTCTCCTCCCCTCCCTCTTTCTCCCCCTTCTCTCCTCGCCTCTGTTTTGGGTGGTCACCGGGTTAGCATTTTATTTAGGAAGCATTTTGTCTTGCTGGGGAGAAGAGAAAGGGGCCGCTGGTCCGTTGTGGGGCTGGTTAGATTGAGGCGGGCTATTTTGGGGGAGCCATCAGACGAAGAGAGAGCGAGAGAGAGAGAGCACGGCACCGCACATAGAGAGAAGCACAGATTTAAGCGGTGCTCTATAGGAGTCTACTCTGAGACTCGCGCAACAGATTTGTATGCGTGGAAGGGATAACTCACTCTCAGTTTGGACGTTGTGTTTTCTAGTAGAAATGACTGCGGAACGCAACCTGCTTTTTTTAATGCTCAAACGTGTTTAAATGGGGATATCTAGCCTTTGGAGAATGCGCTGCGATTAGCCTAATGACTGTCGTCGGGGCGCAGTGGATTCGTTAAGTTCATTAGGCTACAATAACGGAATTAGTACTGTCTGCGTAAAGGAGCTATTTTGGAACTACTTTCAGAATCACCCAAAGGGATTACTTTAAAGATGGAACCTGGAAAAATAATCTGCGTATTTTATATCCGAATATGGATCCTTCTCGCCGTTATGGCACTGGCCACGCAAAACGTCAAAGGTAAAACATTAAAATATCAAGTTTACGAGGAACAGAAGGTGGGGACTGTTATTGCACGGCTTAAAGAAGACGTGGCTGATGTTTTGGTCAAACTCCCAAGTTCTGTGTCTTTGCGCTTCCGAGCCATGCAGAGAGGGAGCACGTATTTCCTATCCGTGCGCGAGCAGGACGGAGAGATCAGCATCCGTTCCAAAATAGACCGAGAGAAGCTCTGCGAGAAGAACCTCAACTGTTCCATTGAATTCGACGTTCTGACTCTTCCAACAGAACACTTGCAGCTCTTCCACGTGGAGGTGCAAGTGTTGGACATTAATGATAACGCGCCCCAGTTCGCCCGCGCCGTAATCCCTATCGAGATCTCCGAGAGCGCGGCAGTTGGGGCGCGCATTCCCCTGGACAGCGCGAGTGACCCCGACGTCGGGGAGAACTCCCTCGATACTTACTCCCTCGAGCCCAACAACTACTTCAAGATTGACATTCAGAGCAGAACGGACGGGGCTAAGTACTCGGAGTTGGTGGTGCTAAGGGAGCTCGACAGGGAGATGCAGCCAGGTTATGAACTTCAGCTGACGGCCTCCGATAAGGGCGTTCCCCCTAAATCCGGTTCTACTCTCCTCAGAATTAGCGTGGCAGATTCAAACGACAACAGTCCTATTTTCGAACAGTCTTCATATGTGATTCATCTATTGGAGAATTCACCTGTTGGATCTCTTCTTATTGACCTGAATGCGACTGATGCAGACGACGGAACCAACGCCAAAATCGTCTACTCCTTTAGCAGTCACGTGTCCCCGAAAATCGTGGAAACGTTCAAGATCAACTCGGATAACGGCCACCTGACGCTCATGAAGCGCGTGGACTTTGAAAGCGCGACATCATATGACATCGATGTCCAAGCCCAGGATATGGGCCCCAACTCCATGCCAGCACACTGCAAGATCTTCATCAAGGTAGTGGACGTAAACGACAACAAACCAGACATCAGCATCAATCTGATGTCCCAAGGGGACAGAGGCAAGGAGGACGCGGCCTATATCTCCGAGGCCGCTCCATTGGATTCCTTCGTGGCCTTAGTAAGAGTGGAGGACCTAGATTCTGGTCTGAACGGAGAGGTTGTGTGTAAACTCCATGGCCAGGGGAGTTTTAAACTACAGAAGACGTACGAGAACAACTACATGATCCTCACTAACGTCTCGCTGGATCGGGAGAAGAGGTCAGAGTTCAGCTTGACGGTCATCGCCGAGGACCGCGGCACGCCCAGCCTCTCGACCATCAAGCACTTCACCGTGCACGTGCTGGATGAAAACGACAACGCTCCACGCTTCCAGAAGGGACGCTATGAGGTATTCAGATCAGAGAACAATGCCCCTGGGGCCTACCTCACGTCGCTATTGGCAACCGACCCCGACCTGGACGCCAACAGCCAGGTGAGCTACTTCCTGGTGGAGAACACCGTTCACGGGAGCTCTATCTCCACCTTTGTCACCATAGACCCGTCCAACGGCGCTGTTTACGCCCTCCGCACGTTCGACCGCGAGGACGTCAGCCGGATATCCTTCGTAGTCCAGGCCAAGGACGCCGGGGAACCCTCGTTGCTGAGCAACGCCACCGTCGTCCTGACAATCCTGGACGAAAACGACAACCCGCCGGTCATCGTGGTTCCGCAGCTCTGGAACCTCACGGCCGACGTCCCCGTCTCCAAGTACACCGAGGCCGGTAGCCTGGTTACGGTCGTCAGGGCGACCGACCGAGACACCGGCGTCAACGCAGAACTCACATGTTCGATCACTGCCGGCAACGAGGAAGGCTTCTTCTCTATGGATCCTAGAACGTGCGAGATCAGCGCCAACGTTAGCCTCGATATGTTTCCCCACGAGTTTGCGGAGCTCACCGTCCTAGTCAGTGACCACGGTTCCTTGCAACAGACCACCAAGGCCGTCCTGAAAATCACCCTCTATGAGAACATGGAGGGCCACGTGCAGGTGCTGGACCAGGGGGAGACGCCGCTCGACGCCTCCCTCATCATCATCATGTCCCTGGGGGCCATCTGCACTATGCTCCTGGTCATCATGGTCATGTTCGCTGCCCGCTGCAACCGAGAAAAGAAGGATAGCAGGAACTCGTACAACTGCAGGGTGGCAGAGACCAACCACCAGCATCACCCGAAGAAACCGTCGCGGCAGATCCACAAGGGTGACATCACACTTGTTCCCACGGTGAATGGGACTTTACCAATCAGAGCGCACCACCGCTCACCCTCGGCCACGCCCCCCATGGACCGGGCGCCAATGGGAAGCCGGCAGAGCCACCACAGCCACCAGTCACTGAATAGCCTGGTGACGATATCGTCCAATCATATCCCGGAGAGCTTCGCCCTGGAGTTGGCCCACGCTACGCCACCCGTCGAGGTGAGATACTACAGAACACACAATTCATCTCTCTCTCCCACACACACACACACACACACACACACACACACACACACACACACACAAACACCTACACTCCCCTCAACCATTCTAGAATAATCTGTCATAAATCCTAGCCTCTTGGTAAACAGTTCCTGAGTGTCAGTAAATCCATAGTGAAATGACTGTCCATTTAAAACTAGTAGAACTGATTCCAGATGTAATCATGGATCCGGTTTGTCTTTGTGTCTTCACCCTCAAGCCATTATGTGATCGTTGTTCTCTCCTATCCATATTGATTTAGCCCCGTCACCCACCCACCACCCCATTGTTATTTCTCTCATCCACTTTCTGTCATCCATTTTGGAATCATCATATTTGTCTCCTCACCCTCCTCAGTGTGTCACCACCATCAGAATCACTGTGTGGCATCCATCTTGTTTTGTTCCTCATTGTTGTCGTCTTTTTTCCCTGTCGTCTGTTTCCATCCGTTCTGTTATTCATCCTCCTTTTTTCTGTTGTTCTTATTTGTTTATTTTGGATATAGCAAGTCTCACAGCTTCTGTCCATGCTCCATCAGGGCCAGTACCAGCCTAGACCCTGTTTCCGTGGCAACAAATACTCCAGAAGCTACAGGTAAACAAAGCATCCCCCCCCCCAAAACATTGTAACGTTTTGCTCTTTTGACTTGTCAAATTCCCTTGTGTCCACCGTGCTTTTCATTAGTAGCATCAATACAATGAGTAGCATTAGTAGCATCAATACAATGAGTAGCATTAGTAGCATCAATACAATGAGTAGCATTAGTAGCATCAATACAACGAGTAGCATTAGTAGCATCAATACAATGAGTAGCATTAGTAGCATCAATACAATGAGTAGCATTAGTAGCATCAATACAATGAGTAGCATTAGTAGCATCAATACAATGAGTAGCATTAGTAGCATCAATACAACGAGTAGCATTAGTAGCATCAATACAACGAGTAGCATTAGTAGCATCAATACAATGAGTAGCATTAGTAGCATCAATACAATTAGTAGCATTAATAGCATCAATACAATTAGTAGCATTAGTAGCATCAATACAACGAGTAGCATTAGTAGCATCAATACAATGAGTAGCATTAGTAGCATCAATACAATGAGTAGCATTAGTAGCATCAATACAACGAGTAGCATTAGTAGCATCAATACAATGAGTAGCATTAGTAGGATCAATACAACAAGTAGCATTAGTAGCATCAATACAATGAGTAGCATTAGTAGCATCAATACAATGCGTAGCATTAGTAGCATCAATACAACGAGTAGCATTAGTAGCATCAATACAATGAGTAGCATTAGTAGCATCAATACAACGAGTAGCATTAGTAGCATCAATACAACGAGTAGCATTAGTAGCATCAATACAACGAGTAGCATTAGTAGCATCAATACAACGAGTAGCATTAGTAGCATCAATACAATGAGTAGCATTAGTAGCATCAATACAACGAGTAGCATTAGTAGCATCAATACAACGAGTAGCATTAGTAGCATCAATAAAAACATATGTAATGACAGTATGGATCTATATTAGTTTGTCCCTTTTTCTACGATGGCTCTTTTGTTTATCATGTTTTGAGTTTGAATCATATCAATATCATTCAATCCAAAAGTTTGTGGATCACATGTCTGTTTCAACTGTAGTGTTGTGAAATGTTTGTTTTGTAGTTCTGTCTACCCTTATGGTGAGCATTAATCAGTGGTACAGCAGCTTCTACCACTAAGAAACACCAATTACATACATTTTCATTGACTCAATTGTATTTTCAACTCTCTGTCTCTCTCTGTCTCTCTCTGTCTCCCTCTGTCTCTTTCTCTCTCTCTCTCTCTCTCTCTCTCTCTCTCTCTCTCTCTCTCTCTCTCTCTCTCTCTCTCTCTCTCTAGGTATGCATTGCAGGACATGGACAAGTTCAGCTTGAAGGACAGTGGTCGTGGGGACAGCGATGCGGGGGACAGCGACTATGATATGGGACGAGAGTCCCCCATCGACCGTCTGCTGGGGGATGGCTTCTCTGAGCTCTACCACCTGGACATCCTCCACAGACTACACCCAGGTCAGTTACATAGAGACATGAGACAGCCATCTTGGTAGAGGCAGGATAGACTATAGTGCTTCTCTGAGCTCTACCACCAGGACATACACCACAGACTACACCCAGGTCAGTTACATAGAGACATGAGACAGCCATCTTGGTAGAGGCAGGATAGACTATAGTGCCCAGGTCAGTTACATAGAGACATGAGACAGCCATCTTGGTAGAGGCAGGATAGACTATAGTGCCCAGGTCAGTTACATAGAGACATGAGACAGCCATCTTGGTAGAGGCAGGATAGACTATAGTGCCCAGGTCAGTTACATAGAGACATGAGACAGCCATCTTGGTAGAGGCAGGATAGACTATAGTGCCCAGGTCAGTTACATAGAGACATGAGACAGCCATCTTGGTAGAGGCAGGATAAACCAGCTTTATACTCTTTGTGTAAAAGTCTTTGGGTGCAGGGCAGTGATGTCACAGAATATAAAAACCAAGCCAGGTGACATCACCCGCTGCAGTACGACAGTCCCGTTTTCACTAGATATATAACACGACCCAGTGACGCCCACCGTCACACACATCACACTGGGCTGCTCACACCAGGTTCTCCCCAACACTTTAATAAATCATCTATTCAGTTCAGCACCGTGGACAGCTGCTCACCACGTTTTCCAATCTTCCCCATGCTGGCTTCAACAATACACGTCTCACCTGAATAGTCAAAAGATGATTTTTAACACCACATTGTATGGCCTGGACTCCCAAATAACACCCTATTTTCTTAATAGTGCACTACTTTCCCTATGTAGTGTACTCAAAAGTGGTGCGCTATATAGGGAATAGGGTGTGATTTGGGACACATTCACTATTATATAACAGCCCATTCACCCAGTAGCACAACTGTGCTTCAGCTGTATTCTTCTCCACAGCCTTTAATTTCCAGGGGTTTTATCAGGCAGACGTGTTCCTCCATTACCACCCTCCTGATATCTGGCCCTCAGATAGAGTCGTGTCGGTAAACGCCTCCCCGATTTACACTGTGACTCTCTCTGTCTGTCACTGTGTCGGGTGGGTGTGTGTGTGTGTGTGTGTTTGTGTGTGTGTGTGTGTGTTTGTGTGTGTGCGTGTGTGTGTGTGTGTGTGTGTGTGTGGTGTATACGCGTGTGTCTGTGTTGGCTGTTTGAGTGACAGGCCGGCCCTTTCATGTCTGTGCTGAGGAGAATTCACAGTAATTGCTTTTAAAATGATGTTGTTCTCCCCCCTGAGAGCCACAGTATCTCCTCTTCTCTCTCTTCTCTCTCTTCTATCTCTTCTCCTCTGTCTGTTATTCTTCTCTTTATGGAGAGATGAAGGAGGAAGGGAAGAAGGAGAGATGGAGGAGGGAGGGAAGAAGGAGAGATGGAGGAGGGAGGCAATAAGGAGAGATGGAGGAGGGAGGGAAGCAGGAGAGATGGAGGAGGGAGGGAAGAAGGAGAGATGGAAGAGGGAGGGAAGAAGGAGAGATGGAAGAGGGAAGGAAGCAGGAGAGATGGAGGAGGGAGGCAATAAGGAGAGATGGAAGAGGGAAGGAAGCAGGAGAGATGGAGGAGAAGAGGAAGAAGGCTAGCTGGAGGGAGGGAGGGAGGGAGGGAGGGAGGGAGGGAGGGAGGGAGGGAGGGAGGGAGGGAGGGGAGAAGGATGGAGCTGGGGAAGGAGGGGGGATGGGAGATGGATGGAGTGAGGGAGGGAGAGGAGAGGAGATGGTGGGAGTGAGGGGGGGCGAGGAGAAGGATGGAGCTAGGGAAGGAGGGAGGGAGGGGAGATGGAGGGAGCGAGAGGAGAGGAGATGGTGGGAGTGAGGGGGGGGCGGGGAGAAGGATGGAGCTAGGGAAGGAGGGAGGGAGGGGAGGGAGGGAGGGGAGATGGAGGGAGTGAGGGAGGGAAATGAGATGGATGGAGGGAGGGAAGGAGCAGAGAAGGATGGAGCTAGGGAAGGAGGGAGGGAGGGGAGATGGAGGGAGTGAGGGAGAGAGGGAAAGGAGATGGAGGGAGGGAGGGAAGGAAGGAGCAGAGAAGGATGGATCTAGGGAAGGAGGGAGGGGAGTGGAGATGGAGGGAGTGAGGGAGGGAAGGAGCAGAGAAGGATGGATCTAGGGAAGGAGGGAGGGAGGGGAGATGGAGGGAGTGAGGGAGGGAAAGGAGATGGAGGGAGGGAGGGAAGGAGCAGAGAAGGATGGAGCTAGGGAGGGAGGGATTGAAAGAGGGGGGATTAACTGTTTTTGAGCCTGATTGAATGGAGTGATTTAATTTGTTTACTTTGTCACCCATCCCAGTAAAAATCGGTTGACCTTTTTGATACCAAAACAACATCTATCTTTCTCACAAAAATGGTTGGTTCAGATGTCTAGAGTTTACAGAGAGTGACATGAAGGAAAGTGTTAGACAGGCAACAGAGGTACAGGGTTAGACAGAGAGGTACAGGGTTAGACAGAGAGGTACAGGACTAGACAGAGAGGTACAGGACTAGACAGAGAGGTACAGGGTTAGACAGAGAGGTACAGGGTTAGACAGAGAGGTACAGGGTTAGACAGAGAGGTACAGGGTTAGACAGAGAGGTACAGGGTTAGACAGAGAGGTACAGGGTTAGACAGAGAGGTACAAGGTTAGACAGAGAGGTACAGGACTAGGCAGAGAGGTACAGGGTTAGACATAGAGGTACAGGGTTAGACAGAGAGGTACTGCACTAGACCGAGAGGTACAGGACTAGACAGAGAGGTACAAGGTTAGACAGAGAAGTACAGTGTTAGACAGAGAGGTACAGGACTAGACAGACAGGTACAGGACTAGACAGAGAGGTACAGGGTTAGACAGAGAGGTACAAGGTTAGACAGAGAGGTACAGGGTTACACAGAGAGGTACAGGACTAGACAGAGAGGTACAGGACTAGACAGAGAGGTACAGGGTTAGACAGAGAGGTACAGGACTAGACAGAGAGGTACAGGACTAGACAGAGAGGTACACGGTTAGACAGAGAGGTACAGGGTTAGACAGAGAGGTACAGGGTTAGACAGAGAGATACAGGGTTAGACAGAGAGGTACAGGGTTAGACAGAGAGATACAGGGTTAGACAGAGAGGTACAGGGTTAGACAGAGAGGTACAGGGTTAGACAGTGAGGTACAGGGTTAGACAGAGAGGTACAGGAATAGACAGAGAGGTACAGGACTAGACCGAGAGGTACAGGAATAGACAGAGAGGTACTGCACTAGACCGAGAGGTACAGGACTAGACAGAGAGGTACAGGACTAGACAGAGAGGTAAAGGACTAGACAGAGAGGTACAGGACTAGACAGAGAGGTACAGGAATAGACAGAGAGGTACAGGACTAGACAGAGAGGTACAGGACTAGACAGAGAGGTACAGGAATAGACAGAGAGGTACTGCACTAGACCGAGAGGTACAGGACTAGACAGAGAGGTACAGGACTAGACAGAGAGGTACAGGACTAGACAGAGAGGTACAGGAATAGACAGAGAGGTACAGGACTAGACAGAGAGGTACAGGACTAGACAGAGAGGTACAGGACTAGACAGAGAGGTACAGGAATAGACAGAGAGGTACAGGACTAGACAGAGAGGTACAGGACTAGACAGAGAGGTACAGGACTAGACAGAGAGGTACAGGACTAGACAGAGAGGTACTGCACTAGACCGAGAGGTAAAGGACTAGACAGAGAGGTACAGGACTAGACAGAGAGGTACAGGACTAGACAGAGAGGTACTGCACTAGACCGAGAGGTACAGGACTAGACAGAGAGGTACAGGACTAGACAGAGAGGTACAGGGTTAGACAGAGAGGTACAGGGTTAGACAGAGAGGTAAAGGACTAGACAGAGAGGTACTGCACTAGACCGAGAGGTAAAGGACTAGACAGAGAGGTACAGGACTAGACAGAGAGGTACAGGGTTAGACAGAGAGGTAAAGGACTAGACAGAGAGGTACTGCACTAGACCGAGAGGTAAAGGACTAGACAGAGAGGTACAGGGTTAGACAGAGAGGTACAGGGTTAGACAGAGAGGTAAAGGACTAGACAGAGAGGTACTGCACTAGACCGAGAGGTAAAGGACTAGACAGAGAGGTACAGGGTTAGACAGAGAGGTACAGGGTTAGACAGAGAGGTACAGGACTAGACAGAGAGGTACAGGGTTAGACAGAGAGGTACAGGGTTAGACAGAGAGGTAAAGGACTAGACAGAGAGGTACTGCACTAGACCGAGAGGTAAAGGACTAGACAGAGAGGTACAGGGTTAGACAGAGAGGTACAGGGTTAGACAGAGAGGTACAGGGTTAGACAGAGAGGTACAGGGTTAGACAGAGAGGTACAGGGTTAGACAGAGAGGTACAGGGTTAGACAGAGAGGTACAGGGTTAGACAGGTAACCGAGTGATTAGACAGGCATCAGTTTAACAACTATCCATTTGTATCAGTGCTCCTGGTCTCCTCTCTCCCGTAGCTTTGGGACGGTGTCCTCTCTCCCGTAGCTATGGGACTGTGTCCTCTCTCCCGTAGCTTTGGGACTGTGTCCTCTCTCCCGTAGCTTTGTGACTGTGTCCTCTCTCCCATAGCTATGGGACTGTGTCCTCTCTCCCGTAGCTATGGGACTGTGTCCTCTCTTCCTTAGCTGTGGGACTGTGTCCTCTCTTCCATAGCTATGGGACTGTGTCCTCTATTCCATAGCTATGGGACTGTGTCCTCTATTCCATAGCTATGGGACTGTGTCCTCTATTCCATAGCTATGGGACTGTGTCCTCTCTTCCATAGCTATGGGACTGTGTCCTCTATTCCATAGCTATGGGACTGTGTCCTCTCTTCCATAGCTATGGGACTGTGTCCTCTCTCCCGTAGCTATGGGACTGTGTCCTCTCTTCCATAGCTATGGGACTGTGTCCTCTCTCCCGTAGCTATGGGACTGTGTCCTCTCTCCCGTAGCTATGGGACTGTGTCCTCTCTCCCGTAGCTATGGGACTGTGTCCTCTATTCCGTAGCTATGGGACTGTGTCCTCAATGTCAAACCAGATAAAACATTGAGACTGTATCTCCACCTAGCAGTGTATGTACTGAGTAGTGTTGACAGACAACAGTTCTGTAGGCTACTGCATATCAATGCCAATCATACACCTTGACACTGTGTCCCCTCTCTGCTCTCTCCTCTTCTGAGCCACGAGACCCTTTAATCAATGTCAAACCAAACATGTTATTTGTCACCAATCTCTGTGTCTCTCATGTCTCCCTTCTCATTCTTCTCTCTCCCTAGCTAGGAACCTGTGTACCAAACACAACATTAACCCTCTCCCTCCACTCCTTTCTCTCTCCCTAGCTAGGAACCTGTGTACCAAACACAACATTAACCCTCTCCCTTCTCTCTCCCTAGCTAGGAACCTGTGTACCAAACACAACATTAACCCTCTCCTTTCTCTCTCCCTAGCTATGAACCTGTGTACCAAACACAACATTAACCCTCTCCCTTCTCTCTCCCTAGATAGGAACATGTGTACCAAACACAACATTAACCCTCTCCCTTCTCTCTCCCTAGCTATGAACCTGTGTACCAAACACAACGTTAACCCTCTCCCTCCTCTCCCTTCTCTATCCCTAGCTATGAACCTGTGTACCAAACACAACATTAACCCTCTCCCTTCTCTCTCCCTAGCTAGGAACCTGTGTACCAAACACAACATTAACCCTCTCCCTTCTCTCTCCCTAGCTAGGAACCTGTGTACCAAACACAACATTAACCCTCTCCCTTCTCTCTCCCTAGCTTTGCGCCTATGCACTGAGGAGTGTCGTGTGTTGGGCCATTCTGACCAGTGCTGGATGCCTCCCCTGGCCCTCTCCCTGTCCTCCCCGGCCTCCTCCTCCTCTGACTACCGTAGCAACATGTTTATCCCAGGGGAGGAGTCCTCTAACCAGCCCCCCCACCTCCTCGATGACGACCAGGCTTCCATCGACTCCTCGGAGCGCAGGAAGAGCTTCTCCACCTTCGGGAAGGAGCCCGGGAGTTCTGAGGAGGAAGGGGTCAGTGAAGGGGGTTCCTTGCTTTCGGAGATGAACGGAATCTTCCGGCGCCTGCTCCCTCCGTCACTGGACTCGTACGCCGAGTGCAGCGAAAACAACGTTGCTGCCGTGGCAACGGAACGAGGAAGTGGAAAGGGTGGCCACGCCAAGGTGCTGTTATCGGGCGGCAACAACACCAAAGGCCCCGCCTCCTACCCGGCGGGCGTGGCG
>NW_027261137.1:630000-635000 GCF_045791955.1 Oncorhynchus clarkii lewisi | reverse complement strand
ATCCTGTCTCCTATATATAAAGACTACATCATATCCTGTCTCCTATATATAAAGACTACATCATATCCTGTCTCCTGTATATAAAGACTACATCATATCCTGTCTCCTATACATAAAGACTACATCATATCCTATCTCCTATATATAAAAACTACATGGCATCCTGTCTCCTATATATAAAGACTACATCATATCCTGTCTCCTGTATATAAAGACTACATCATATCCTGTCTCCTGTATATAAAGACTACATCTTATCCTGTCTCCTGTATATAAAGACTACATCATATCCTGTCTCCTGTATATAAAGACTACATCATTTCCTGTCTCCTATATATAAAGACTACATCATATCCTGTCTCCTATATATAAAGACTACATCATATCCTGTCTCCTGTATATAAAGAATACATGGCATCCTGTCTCCTATATATAAAGACTACATCATATCCTGTCTCCTGTATATAAAGACTACATGGCTTCCTGTCTCCTGTATATAAAGACTACATGGCATCCTGTCTCATATATATAAAGACTACATCATATCCTGTCTCTTAAATATAAAGACAACATGGCATCCTGTCTCCTATATATAAAGACTACATCATATCCTGTCTCCTGTATATAAAGACTACATGGCATCCTGTCTCCTGTATATAAAGACTACATGGCATCCTGTCTCATATATATAAAGACTACATCATATCCTGTCTCCTATATATAAAGACTACATCATATCCTGTCTCCTGTATATAAAGACTGCATGGTATCATGTCTCCTATATATAAAGACTATATCATATCCTGTCTCCTGTATATAAAGACTACATGGCATCCTGTCTCCTATATATAAAGACTACATCATATCCTGTCTCCTGTATATAAAGACTACATGGCATTCTGTCTCCTGTATATAAAGACTACATGGTATCATGTCTCATATATATAAAGACTACATCATATCCTGTCTCCTGTATATAAAGACTGCATGGTATCATGTCTCCTATATATAAAGACTACATCATATCCTGTCTCCTGTATATAAAGACTACATGGCATCCTGTCTCCTATATATAAAGACTACATCATATCCTGTCTCTTAAATATAAAGACAACATGGCATCCTGTCTCCTATATATAAAGACTACATCATATCCTGTCTCCTGTATATAAAGACTACATGGCATCGTGTCTCCTGTATATAAAGACTACATGGCATCCTGTCTCATATATATAAAGACTACATCATATCCTGTCTCTTAAATATAAAGACAACATGGCATCCTGTCTCCTATATATAAAGACTACATCATATCCTGTCTCCTGTATATAAAGACTACATCATATCCTGTCTCCTATATATAAAGACAACATGGCATCCTGTCTCCTATATATAAAGACTACATCATATCCTGTCTCCTGTATGTAAAGACCTAATGGCAAACTATTCCCCCATAAAGTATACTACTTTCACCTTGACATAGAGCTCAGGTAATAAAGTTGTGCACTACTACACAGGAAGTAGGGCTCTGGTCTAAAGTAGTGCACTATATATGGAATAGGGCTCTTGTCTAAAGTAGTGCACTATATAGGGAATAGGGCTCTGGTCTAAAGTAGTGCACTATCTAGGGAATAGGGCTCTGGTCTAAAGTAGTGCGCTATATAGGGAATAGGGCTCTGGTCTAAAGTAGGGCACTATATAGGGAATAGGGCTCTGGTCTACAGTAGTGCAATATATATGGAATAGGGCTCTGGTCTAAAGTAGTGCACTATATAGGGAATAGGGCTCTGGTCTAAAGTAGTGCACTATATAGGGAATAGGGCTCTGGTCTAAAGTAGTGCATTATATAGGGAATAGGGCTCTGGTCTAAAGTAGTGCACTATATAGGGAATAGGGCTCTGGTCTAAAGTAGTGCACTATATATGGAATAAGGCTCTGGTCTAAAGTAGTGCACTATCTAGGGAATAGGGCTCTGGTCTAAAGTAGTGCACTATCTAGGGAATAGGGCTCTGGTCTAAAGTAGTGCACTATCTAGGGAATAGGGCTCTAGTATAAAAAGGTGCACTATCTAGGGAATATGGCTCTGGTCTAAAGTAGTGCACTATATAGAGAATAGGGCACTGGTCTTAAATAGTGCACTATATAGAGAATAGGGTGCAATTTGGGACTGTTTTTTAGATTATCATAACTGCACGACACACTGTCATTACATGAACTAGACAAAAGCTCAGTTATCTCTGATGGTTTACATCATATCAATATAAATATATAAAAGCTCAGTTATCTCTGATGGTTTACATCATATCAATATATATATATCTAAGAGCTCAGTTATCTCTGATGGTTTACATCATATCAATATACATATATAAGAGCTCAGTTATCTCTGATGGTTTACATCATATCAATATAAATATATAAGAGCTCAGTTATCTCTGATGGTTTACATCATATCAATATAAATATATAAGAGCTCAGTTATCTCTGATGGTTTACATCATATCAATATAAACATCTAAAAGCTCTGGTCATGAATTTATACAAGTTACAACATTTTATCTGGATTGTTAGCTTGAGTGTGGAATTGTGTCCCAAATGGCCCCCTATGTCTTACATAATGCAGTACACATGACCAGGGCCTGTAGTTAAACCCATTGGGATCTGGTTTGATCAGGGCCTGTAGTTAAACCCATTGGTATCTGGTTTGACCAGGGCCTGTAGTTAAATGTATTGGGATCTGGTTTGACCAGGGCCTGTAGTTAAACCCATTGGGATCTGGTTTGACCAGGGCCTGTAGTTAAATGTATTGGGATCTGGTTTGACCAGGGCCTGTAGTTAAACCCATTGGGATCTGGTTTGACCAGGGCCTGTAGTTAAATGTATTGGGATCTGGTTTGACCAGGGCCTGCAGTTAAACCCATTGGGATCTGGTTTGACCAGGGCCTGTAGTTAAATGTATTGGGATCTGGTTTGACCAGGGACTGTAGTTAAACCCATTGGGATCTGGTTTGACCAGGGCCTGTAGTTAAATGAATTGGGATCTGGTTTGACCAGGGTCTGTAGTTAAACCCATTGGGATCTGGTCTGACAGTGAACTATATAGGGAATCGGACCCTGGTCTAGGTGTAGGGAGCCATGTGGAATGCATTCTAGGAGGGCTCTAGTGATGCGTATCCTTGGAGACACTGTGGGAGTAGTATTGCTTTCATTAAATATGAATTGGGTCAGTGAGTACGTTAGAACAACCAAATTATGTTCTGTAAGACCTGGAGTTTACATCATGAACAGTAGTGCACTACATTGTATCAGGACCAATAGGGTGAGTAGTTCACTACATCTGATCAGGACCAATAGGGTGAGTAGTACACTACATCTGATGAGGACCAATAGGGTGAGTAGTACACTACATCTGATCAGGACCAATAGGGTGAGTAGTACACTACATTTGATCAGGACCAATAGGGTGAGTAGTACACTACATTTGATCAGGACCAATAGGGTGAGTAGTTCACTACATCTGATCAGGACCAATAGGGTGAGTAGTACACTACATCTGATGAGGACCAATAGGGTGAGTAGTACACTACATCTGATCAGGACCAATAGGGTGAGTAGTACACTACATTTGATCAGGACCAATAGGGTGAGTAGTTCTCTACATTTGATCAGGACCAATAGGGTAAGTAGTGCACTACATTTCATCAGGACCAATAGGGTGGTAGTTCACAACATTTGGTCAGGACAAATAGGGTGAGTAGTGCGCTACATGTCCGGACCTCTGGCAGCCACAGGGTTCATATCTCGGGCCGACTCTCTTCTCAGTATACATCAATCATGTCGCTCTTGCTGCTGGTGATTCCCTGATCCACCTCTACGCAGACGACACCATTCTGTATACATATTGCCCTTCTTTGGACACTGTGTTAACTAACCTCCAGACGAGCTTCAATGCCATACAACTCTCCTTCCGTGGCCTCCCACTGTTCTTAAATGCAAGTAAAACTAAATGCATGCTCTTCAACCGATCACTGCCCGCACCTGCTCGCCCATCCAGCATCACAAGTCTGGATGGTTCTGTGGACAACTACAAACACCTAGGTGTCTGGTTAGACTGTAAACTCTCCTTCCAGACTCACATCAAACATCTCCAATCCAAAATTAAATGTATAATTGGCTTCCTATTTCTCAACAAAGCATCCTTCACTCATGCTGCCAAACATACCCTCGTAAAACGGACCATCCTACCGATCCTCGACTTCGGCGATGTCATTTACAAAATAGCCTCCAACACTCTACTCAACAGACTGGATGCAGTCTATCACAGTGCCATCCGTTTTGTCACCAGAGCCCCTTATACTGCACACCACTGTGACCTGTATGATCTCGTTGTCACGCCCTGACCTTAGAGATCCTTTTAATTCTCTATTAGGTTAGGTCAGGGTGTGACTAGGGTGGACAATCTATGTTTTCTATTTCTTTGTTGGCCTGGTATGGTTCCCAAACAGAGGCTGCTGTCTATCGTTGTCTCTGATTGGGGATCATATTTAGGCAGCCTTTTCTCACCTGTTGTTTGTGGGATCTTGTTTTTGTGTAGCTGCCTGTGAGTAACCCAGAACGTCACGTTTCGTTTTTCTTCAGTATTGTTTTTGGTGAGTTTCATATTAATGTGTAACATGTGTAACTCTAAGTACACTGTGCCTTGGTCCATTCATATCAACATACATGACACTCGTTGGCTGGCCCTCGCTTCATACTCGTCGCCAAACCCACTAGCTCCAGGTCATCTACAAGTCTCTGCTAGGTAAAGCCCCGCCTTATCTCAGCTCACTGGCCACCATAGCAGCACCCACCCATAGCACGTGCTCCAGCAGGTATGTCTCACTGGTCACCCCCAAAGCCAATTCTTCCTTTGGCCGCCTTTCCTTCCAGTTCTCTGCTGCCAATGACTGGAACATACTTCAAAAATCCCTGAAGCTGGAGACTTCACTAACCTTAAGCAC
>NW_027261137.1:615000-625000 GCF_045791955.1 Oncorhynchus clarkii lewisi | reverse complement strand
AAACATGTGTTAACAATGCCAAAGCAAGTGAGGTAGATAATATATAAAGTGAAATAAACAATCAAAATGAACAGTAAACATTACACATACAGAAGTTTCAAAACAATAAAGACATTACAAATGTCATATTATATATATACAGTGTTTTAACATTGTACAAATGGTTAAAGTACACAAGGGAAAATAAATAAGCATAAATATGGGTTGTATTTACAATGGTGTTTGTTCTTCACTGGTTGCCCTTTTCTTGTGACAACAGGTCACAAATCTTGCTGCTGTGATGGCACACTGTGGAATTTCACCCAGTAGATATGGGAGTTTATTAAAATTGGATTTGTTTTCGAATTCTTTGTGGATCTGTGTAATCTGAGAGAAATATGTCTCTCTAATATGGTCATACATTGGGCAGGAGGTTAGGAAGTGCAGCTCAGTTTCCACCTCATTTTGTGGGCAGTGAGCACATAGCCTGTCTTCTCTTGAGAGCCATGTCTGCCTACGTCTGTACATAGTCAAAGCTTTCCTTAAATTGGGCTTGTCACAGTGGTCAGGTATTCTGCCACTGTGTACTCTCTGTTTAGGGCCAAATAGCATTCTAGTTTGCTCTGTTTTTTTGTTAATTCTTTCCAATGTGTCAAGTAATTATCTTTTTATCTTTTTGTTTTCTCATGATTTGGTTGGGTCTAATTGTGCTGCTGTCCTGGGGCTCTGTGGGGTGTGTTTGGACCAGCTTGCTTAGGGGACTGTTCTCCATGTTCATATCTCTGTAGGTGATGGCTTTGTTATGGAAGGTTTGGGAATCACTTCCTTTTAGGTGGTTGTAGAATTTAACGGCTACTTTCTGGATTTTGATAATTAGTGGGTAGCGGCCTAATTCTGCTCTGCATGCATTGTTTTAGTTTACAATGGAGCCCCTAGTTCCACTCATTATACCTCTGATACCTCCTTTGTCCCACCTCCCACACATGCGGTGACCTCACCCATTCTAACCGAGTTACAGAGTTACAACCTCTCTTATCATCACTCAGTGCCTGGGCTTACCTCCACTGTACCCACACCCCACCATACCCCTGTCTGCGCATTATGCCCTGAATCTATTCTACCATGCCCAGAAATCTGCTCCTTTTATTCTCTGTCCCCAACGCTCTAGGCGACCAGTTTTGATAGCCTTTAGCCGTACCCTCATCCTACTCCTCCTCTGTTCCGCGGGTGGAGGTAAACCCAGGACCTGTGTGGGCTGTGCCCTGGACACCATTTGTGAATTGATCGCTCCCCATCTAGCTTCAGAGTTCGTTCTGTTAGTTGACCTAAACTGGGATATGCTTAACACCCCAGCAGTCCTACAATCTAAGCTAGATGCCCTTAATCTCACACAAATTATCAAGGAACTCACCAGGTACAACCCTAAATCCATTAACATGGGCACCCTCATAGACATTATCCTGACCAACTTCCCCTCCAAATACACCTCCGCTGTTTTCAGTCAGGATCTCAGCGATCACTGCCTCATTGCCTGTATCCGCTATGGGTCCGCGGTCAAACGACCACCCCTCATCACTGTCAAACGCTCCCTAAAACACTTCTGCGAGCAGGCCTTTCTAATAGACCTGGCCCGGGTATCCTGGAAGGATATTGACCTCATCCCGTCAGTCGAGGATGACTGGTCATTCTTTAAAAGTAATTTCCTCACCATCTTAGGCAAGCATGCCCTGTTCAAAAAACGCAGAACTAAGAACAGATATAGCCCTTGGTTCACTCCAGACCTGACTGCCCTTGACCAGCACAAAAACATCCTGTGGCGGACTGCAATAGCATCGAATAGTCCCTACGATATGCAACTGTTCAGGGAAGTCAGGAACCAATACACACAGTCAGTCGGAAAAGCAAAGGCTAGCTTTTTCAAGCAGAAATTTGCATCCTGTAGCTTTAACTCCAAAAGGTTTTGGGACAATGTAAAGTCCATGGAGAACAAGAGCACCTCCTCCCAGCTGCCCACTGCACTGAGGCTAGGTAACACGGTCACCGTGATAATCGAAAATTTCAATTTCAATCCTCCCCCCCGCAGCTACTCGCCCAAGCTTCCCCAGATTCTCCTCCACCCAAATCCAGACAGCAGATGTTCTGAAAGAGCTGCAAAACCTGGCCCCGTACAAATCAGCTGGGCTAGACAATCTGGACCCACTCTTTCTAAAACTATCCGCCGCCATTGTTGCTACCCCTATTACCAGCCTGTTCAACCTCTCTTTTGTATCATCCGAGATCCCTAAAGATTGGAAAGCTGCCACGGTCATCCCCCTCTTCAAAAGGGGTGACACCCTAGACCCAAACTGTTACAGACCTATATCCATGCTGCCCTGCCTATCTAAAGTCTTCGAAAGCCAAGTTAATAAACAGATTACTGACCATTTCCAATCCCACCGTGAAATCCGGCTTCTGAGCCAGTCACGGGTGCACCTCATCCACGCTCAAGGTACTAAACGATATCATAAAAGCCATAGATAACAGACAGTACTGTGCAGCAGTCTTCATCGACCTGGCCAAGGCTTTCGACTCTGTCAATCACCGTATTCTTATCGGCAGACTCAATAACCCTGGTTTTTCTAATAACTGCCTCGCCTGGTTCACCAACTAATTTGCAGACAGAGTTCAGTGTGTCAAATCGGAGGGCCTGTTGTCCGGACCGCTGGCATGGGGGTACCACAGGGTTCAATGATGTCGCTCTTGCTGCTGGTGAGTCTCTGATCCACTGATCCACCTCTACGCAGACAACACCATTCTGTATACCTCTGGCCCTTCTTTGGACACTGTGCTAGCTAACATCCAAACGAGCTTCAATGCCATACAACACTCCTTCCGTGGCCTCCAACTGCTCTTAAACGCTAGTAAAACCAAATGCATGACTTTCAACCGTTCACTGCCCGCACCCACCAGCCCGACTAGCATCACCACCCTGGATGGTTCCGACCTAGAATATGTGGACATCTATAAGTACCTAGGTGTCTGGCTAGACTGTAAACTCTCCTTCCAGACTCATATCAAACATCTACAATCTAAAATCAAATCTAGAGTCGGCTTTCTATTTTGCAACAAAGCCTCCTTCACTCACGCCGCCAAACTTACCCTCGTAAAACTGACTATCCTACCGATCCTCGACTTCTGCGATGTCATCTACAAAATAGCTGCCAACACTCTACTCAGCAAACTGGATGCAGTTTATCACAGTGCCATCCGTTTTGTTACCAAAGCCCCTTATACCACCCACCACTGCGACCTGTATGCTCTAGTCGGCTGGCCCTCGCTACATATTCGTCGCCAGACCCACTCGCTCCAGGTCATCTATAAGTCTATGCTAGGTAAAGCTCCGCCTTATCTCAGTTCACTGGTCACGATAACAACACCCACCCGTAGAACACGTTCCAGCAGGTATATCTCACTGATCATCCCCAAAGCCAACACCTCATTTGGCCGCCTTTCCTTCCAGTTCTCTGCTGCCAGTGACTGGAACGAATTGCAAAAATCTCTGAAGTTGGAGACTTTTATTTCCCTCACCAACTTTAAACATCTGCTACCTAAGCAGCTAACCGATCGCTGCAGCTGTACATAGTCCATCTGTAAATAGCCCACCCAATCTACCTACTTCATCCCCATACTGTTTTTATGTGATTTACTTTTCTGCTCTTTTGCACACCAGTATCTCTACTTGCACATCATCATATAACTGGTGTTCTACAGGTGATGATGCTTCAGCTACAACCCTCTGTAATGGAATCAAAGCCCTTCTCTGTCACCACATATAACTGGTCTTCTACAGGTGATGATGCTGCATCTACCACTCTGTAAAGGAATCAAATCCCTTCTCTGTAAAGGAATCAAAGCCCTTCTCTGTCACCACATATAACTGGTCCTCTACAGGTGATGATGCTGCATCTACCACTCTGTAAAGGAATCAAAGCCCTTCTCTCTCACCACATATAACTGGTCCTCTACAGGTGATGATGCTGCATCTACCACTCTGTACAGGAATCAAAGCCCTTCTCTCTCACCACATATAACTGGTCCTCTACAGGTGATGATGCTGCATCTACCACTCTGTAAAGGAATCAAATCCCTTCTCTGTAAAGGAATCAAAGCCCTTCTCTCTCACCACATGTAACTGGTCTTCTACAGGTGATGATGCTGCATCTACCACTCTGTAAAGGAATCAAATCCCTTCTCTGTAAAGGAATCAAAGCCCTTCTCTCTCACCACATATAACTGGTCCTCTACAGGTGATGATGCTTCAGCTACAACTCTGTAAAGGAATCAAAGCCCTTCTCTGTAAAGCTGTTCTGTCATGTCTGGGAGCTCCTCTCACTGTCTGGCTGTGTTTTATTGGCTCTATGTCTTTATCAGTAGCCTACCTGTGAGACAGAGGAGGGCTGGGCTGTGGTCTTTTGGGCCTGTGTGTGTGTGTGTGTGTGTGTGTGTGTGTGTGTGTGTGTGTGTGTGTGTGTGTGTGTGTGTGTGTGTGTGTGTGTGTGTGTGTGTGTGTGTGTGTGTGTGTGTGTGTGTGTAGCCAGATAGAGAGAGAGAGGAGCTGGACTGTCAAGATACATATCAGGAGATATCAGGTTTAGTGGTTTCTGGTTTGCTGTTAGACGAGAAGCTGCACGCTCTGAAATACAGACCCTCACAACTGTGTTCACTCACACACACACACACACACACACACACACACACACACACACACACACACACACACACACACACACACACACACACACACACACACACACACACACACACAGACACACACACACACACACACACACACACACACACACACACACACACACACACACACACACACACACACACACACACACACACACACACACACACACACACACACACACACACACACACACACACACACACACACACACACACACACACACACACACACACACACACACACACACACACACACACAGACACACACACAGACACACACTCCCTGTCTTTTTATATATATGTCTTATTCCCTCCCTCTGCCCCTTTCTCTCTATCTCTCTTTTTCTCTCCCCATTCACCCCCCCCCTCCATTCCCTTCTCTTTCCCATTGTCCTTCTGTCTATCTCAATGTCTGTCTGTATGTCCCTCTCTCCTCCTCCCATCTCTCCTCCTCCCCTCTCTCCTCCTCCCCTTTCTCCTTCTCCCCTCTCTCCTCCTCCCCTCTCTCCTCGTCCCCTCTCTCCTCCTCCCCCCTCTCCTCCTCCCCTCTCTCCTCCTCCCCCCTCTCCTACTCCCCCCTCTCCTCCTCCCCTTTCTCCTTCTCCCCTCTCTCCTCCTCCCCTCTCTCCTCGTCCCCTCTCTCCTCCTCCCCCCTCTCCTCCTCCCCTCTCTCCTCCTCCCCTCTCTCCTCCTCCCCTCTCTCCTCCTCCCCCCTCTCCTCCTCCCCTCTCTCCTCCTCCCCCCTCTCCTACTCCCCTCTCTCCTCCTCCCCTCTCTCCTCGTCCCCTCTCTCTGTCTTTCCTTCTCTTTTTTTATTTTAAAGCCCCAATCAGACACAGACATACCAGGGGATAACATACAGTTCTCTCTCACACACTATCTATCTATCTATCTATCTATCTATCTATCTATCTATCTATCTATCTATCTATCTATCTATCTATCTATCTCTCTATCTATCTATCTATCTATCTATCTATCTATCTATCTATCTATCTATTTATCTATCTATCTATCTATCTATCTATCTATCTATCTATCTATCTATCTATCTATCTATCTATCTATCTATCTATCTATCTATCTATCTATCTATCTATCTATCTATCTCTCTCTCTATCTATCTATCTATCTATCTATCTATCTATCTATCTATCTATCTATCTATCTCTCTATATATCTATCTATCTATCTATCTATCTATCTATCTATCTATCTATCTATCTATCTATCTATCTATCTATCTATCTATCTATCTATCTATCTATCTATCTATCTATCTATCTATCTATCTATCTATCTATCTATCTATCTATCTATCTATCTATCTATCTATCATCGCCCTCTATCAATTCAATTCAATTAAATTCAATTCAAGGGCTTTATTGGCATGGGAAACATGTTTTAACATTGCCAAAGCAAGTGAGGTAGATATTATACAAAAGTGAAATAAACAATAAAAAATGAACAGTAAACATTACACATACAGAAGTGTCAAAAAAAATAAAGACATTACAGATGTCATATTATATATATATACAGTGTTGTAACAATGTACAAATGGTTAAAGGACACAAGATAAAATAAATAAGCATAAATATGGGTTGTATTTACAATGATGTTTGTTCTTCACTGGTTGCCCTTTTCTCGTGGCAACAGGTCACAAATCTTGCTGCTGTGATGGCACACTGTGGTATTTCACCCAGTAGATATGGGAGTTTATCAAAATTGGGTTCATTTTCGAATTCTTTGTGGATCTATGTAATCTGAGGGAAATATGTCTCTCTAATATGGTCATATATTTGGCAGGTTAGGAAGTGCAGCTCAGTTTCCACCTCATTTTGTGGGCAGTGAGCACATAGCCTGTCTTCTCTTGAGAGCCATGTCTATCTACGGCAGCCTTTCTCACTGAGTCTGTACATAGTCAAAGCTTTCCTTAAGTTTAGGTCAGTCACAGTGGTCGGTTATTCTGCCACTGTGTACTCTCTGTGTAGGGCCAAATAGCATTCTAGTTTGCTCTGTTTTTTTGTTAATTCTTTCCAATGTGTCAAGTAATTATCTTTTTGTTTTCTCATGATTTGGTTGGGTCTAATTGTGCCGCTGTCCTGGGGCTCTGTGGGGTCTGTTTGTGTTTGTGAACCGAGCCCCAGGACCAGCTTGCTTAGGGGACTCTTCTCCAGGTTCATCTCTCTGTAGGTGATGGCTTTGTTATGGAAGGTTTGGGAATCGCTTCCTTTTAGGTGGTTGTAGAATTTAACGGCTCTTTTCTGGATTTAGTTAATTAGTGGGTATCGGCCTAATTCTGCTCTGCATGCATTATTTGGTGTTCTACGTTGTACACGGAGGATATTTTTGCAGAATTCTGCGTGCAGAGTCTCAATTTGGTGTTTGTCCCATTTTGTGAAGTCTTGGTTGGTGAGCGGACCCCAGACCTCACAACTATAAAGGGCAATGGGCTCTATGACTGATTCAAGTATTTTTGCCAAATCCTAATTGGTATGTTGAAATTTATGTTCCTTTTGATGGCATAGAATGCCCTTCTTGCCTTGTCTCTCAGATCGTTCACAGCTTTGTGGAAGTTACCTGTGGGGTGATGTTTAGGCCAAGGTATGTATAGTTTTTTGTGTGCTCTAGGGCAACAGTGTCTAAATGGAATTTATATTTGTGGTCCTGGCGACTGGACATTTTTTGGAACACCATTATTTTGGTCTCACTGAGATTTACTGTCAGGGCCCAGTTCTGACAGAATCTGTGCAGAATATCTAGGTGCTGCTGTAGGCCCTCCTTGGTTGGCCCTCCTTTTTGAAACATCTCAATTCAATTCAATTCAAGGGGCTTTATTGGCATGGGAAGCATGTGTTAAAAACCTCTTCATCCTACCCCCTCCTTTTTCGAACATTCTGTTAAAAATCACGCAACTTTTCAGCGTCCTGCTACTCATGCCAGGAATATTGTATATGCATATGATTAGTATGTGTGGATAGAAAACACTCTGAAGTTTCTAAAACTGGTTAAATCACGGCTGTGACTATAACAGATTGTGTGTTTCATCGAAAAGCGCAAGAAAAACTGCTTACTGAAAGCTAAAAATAATACTAATGCGTCACTTTCATGGATTGTTAAAAGGGCACAAAATTAATTATGGACCTGCATGCAATTCCTACAGATTCCACACGATGTCGCCATTGTCGTCATTTTCCGGGGAGTTTTTTGTTGGTAAATCCAACTAACTGGATTCCATTTCTTCCGGTCTCCGCCAGGATGTTTTGAAGTGCACATTTTCAGCCATTGATTTGAAGAAAGGAGCTATTGAATACACATCGCCCTGTAATCATTTTGATAGATTATAAACGTTTACTAATACCTAAAGTTGGATTACAAAAGTATTTCGAAGTGTTTTGTGAAAGTTTATCGTCGACTTTTTTAATTTTAAAAAATGACGCTGCGTTTTAAAACAATGTTTTTTTTCTGAATTTCACAGCTTCCATAGATGGCTATTTTGGGTATATATGGACCTATTTAAACGAAAAAAGACCCAATAGTGATGTTTATGGGGCATATAGGAGTGCCAAGAAAGAAGCTCGTCAAAGGTAATGAATGTTTTATATTTTATTTCTGCGTTTTGTGTAGCGCCGGCTACGCTAAATCTTTGTTTACGTCGCATTCAGGCATTTTGGGGTGTTGCATGCTATCAGATAATAGCTTCTCATGCTTTCGCCGAAAAGCATTTTAAAAATCTGACTTGTTGGCTAGGTTCACAACGAGTGTAGCTTTAATTCAATACCCTGCATGTGCATTTTGATGAACGTTTGAGTTTTAACGAGTACATTTAGCATTTAGCGTAGCGCATTTGCATTTCCAGGTGCCTACTTGAGACATCTGCGTCTCAAGTAGGAGCAAGATTGCCAAAGCAAGTGAGGTAGATAATATACAAAGTGAAATAAACAATACAAATTAACAGTAAATCTCTCTCTCTCTCTCTCTCTCTCTCTCTCTCTCTCTCTCTCTCTCTCTCTCCTTCCCTTCACCTCTTAATGACATTACTATCAAAGGGCTTTATTGGCATGGGAAAAATGTTTACCTTCCCAAAGCATGTGAAATAGATAATAAACAAAAGAGAAATAAACAATAAAAAAATCAACAGTAACCATTGCACTCACAAAAGTTTCAAAGGAATAGATACATTTTACACTAACTCTCTTCCTCTCTCTCACCCCGCTCTAACTCAGCCTCTCTCTCACCCCACTCTAACTCAGCCTCTCTCTCTCTTTCTGTCTCTCTCTATCCATATCAGCTACACACCTCTTCTCTCTCTATATATATCTCTTTATATCTCTCTATATCTCTCTCTCTCTCTCTTCTCTCTCTCTCTCTCTCTCTCTCTCTCTCTTCATATCTCCCCTGCTGTTACAAAGAGCTTTCATAAAAGTAGTAAATGGAAAATGGAAGATGAAGAGGTGTCTGGTAATGGTAGCAGCTGTGGGAGATGGAGGTGTGTGTGTGTGTGTGTGTGAGAGAGAGAGGTACAGGCTGTCTCTCAGTGTCAGCTCTGCTCTAGGCTCACACGCCGTTGCTGATTGGCCAATTACAGCCTTCTTCCTGGTGACAAGCGGCAGTCAATTTGCTCCCTCCCTCCTGTCCTCCATTCCTCCTTTCCTGAGTCCCTCTTCCCCTCTCTTTTCCTCTCTGTCACTCTCACTCACTCTTCTTCTCTGTTTCTCACCTTTTGTCTCTCCTTTATCTGTCATTTCCCCTCCCTCCCTCTTTCTCCCCTCCTCTCTCTCTCTCTCTCTCTCTCTCTCTCTATCTCTCAATCTCTCTCTCCCTCGATCTACCTTCCCTCTCTCTCAATTATCCACCTCACTCTCTCTTCTCTTCCCCCCCTCTACCTCTCCTCACCTCGTCCATCTCTCTCACTTTGAGAGGCGATGAGGCACATCTAAACTGTCTACTAACCTTTAGACTCACTGAGTAGTAGACAGGGAAAAGAAGAAGATGAGGAAGAGGAGGAAGAGGAGGAAAGGAGGAAGGACATTTTTAGTTAGTGTTGAGTACACACTGGTGTGTGAACATATATGCACACAGACAATACACACACACACACACACACACACACACACACACACACACACACACACACACACACACACACACACACACACACACACACACACACACACAGCTGTTAAACTATAAACAAGGTAATCCTCATACCAGCTGTGAAACCTGGTGAAGTTGTGGACGGTATGTAGAGATTGATATTGGACCAGAGAACCCCCGGGGGAGAGCA
>NW_027261137.1:592500-605000 GCF_045791955.1 Oncorhynchus clarkii lewisi | reverse complement strand
ATGGCTCACTTCTTCACTCTCTTTCATCCAGTCTAGTTTCTCTTCTTCACTCTCTTTCATCCAGTCTAGTTTCTCTTCTTCACTCTCTTTCACCCAGTCTAGTTCCTCTTCTTCACTCTCTTTCACCCAGTCTAGTTCCTCTTCTTCACTCTCTTTCAGCCAGTCTAGTTTCTCTTCTTCAGTCTCTTTCATCCAGTCTAGTTCCTCTTCTTCAATCTCTTTCATCCAGTCTAGTTCCTCTTCTTCACTCTCTTTCATCCAGTCTAGTTCCTCTTCTTCAATCTCTTTCATCCAGTCTAGTTTCTCTTCTTCACTCTCTTTCACCCAGTCTAGTTCCTCTTCTTCACTCTCTTTCAGCCAGTCTAGTTTCTCTTCTTCAGTCTTTTTCATCCAGTCTAGTTCCTCTTCTTCAATCTCTTTCATCCAGTCTAGTTCCTCTTCTTCACTCTCTTTCATCCAGTCTAGTTCCTCTTCTTCACTCTCTTTCATCCAGTCTAGTTTCTCTTCTTCAGTCTCTTTCATCCAGTCTAGTTCCTCTTCTTCAATCTCTTTCATCCAGTCTAGTTCCTCTTCTTCACTCTCTTTCATCCAGTCTAGTTCCTCTTCTTCACTCTCTTTCATCCAGTCTAGTTCCTCTTCTTCAATCTCTTTCATCCAGTCTAGTTCCTCTTCTTCACTCCCTTTCACCCAGTCTAGTTCCTTTTCTTCACTCTCTTTCATCCAGTCTAGTTTCTCTTCTTCACTCTCCTTCATCCAGTCTAGTTTATGTTCTCCACTCTCTTTCATCCAGTCTAGTTTCTCTTCTTCACTCTCCTTCATCCAGTCTAGTTTCTCTTCTTCACTCTCCTTCATCCAGTCTAGTTTCTGTTCTTCACTCTCTTTCATCCAGTCTAGTTTCTGTTCTTCACTCTCCTTCATCCAGTCTAGTTTCTGTTCTTCACTCTCCTTCATCCAGTCTAGTTTCTGTTCTTCACTCTTTTCTCCAGTCTAGTTTCTGTTCTTCACTCTTTTCTCCAGTCTAGTTTCTGTTCTTCACTCTTTTCTCCAGTTTAGATGTAGATGTCAGTATTCTGTTCCTGTAGTTTCTCTCTGTTGTCCTGGTGAGCAGTAAGTCATTCAGCCTTTATTGATTCACCATTCACTATTCCCCTGGAGAGAAGCGCTGCTAACTGTGCTCTCTGTGTGTGGGATTGTATATTTGTTCGCTTGTTCGCACGTGTGTGTGTGTGTGTGTGTACGTGGGTGTGAGACTGATGACCTGCTCTGTTTTCCACCAGCAGATGGCACTAAAACCCTTTAACTCAAGCCTTCTACCTTTCTCAATGCAGTGAGGAGATGGTTATGTGGCTATAGGTCCGTTCAATTCCCTGGTTATGCTACCTAAGGGCTATTTTCCACTTCTCCCTCTCTCTCTCTCTCTATCTTTCTCTCTCGCTCTCCCTCTCTCCATCTCCTCATCTAACCTTCTCTCTCCCCTCTCTCTCTCTCTCTCTCTCTCTCTCTCTCAATTCAATTCAATTCAATTCAAGGGCTTTATTGGCATGGGAACCATGTGTTAACATTGCCAAAGCAAGTGAGGTAGACAACATACAAAGTGAATATATAAAGTGAAAAACAACAAAAATTAACAGTAAACATTACACATACACATATCTCTCTCTCTCTCTCTCTCTCTCTCTCTCTCTCTCTCTCTCCCTCTGTCTCACTCATGCTCTCTCTCTCACTCCACCCTCCCCCCTCTCTCTCTCTCTCTCTCTCTCTCTCTCTCTCTCATTCTCCCTCTCTCATGCTCACTCTCTCTCCCAATCTCACCCTCTCTCTATCTCTCCGTCTGCCTCTATCTCCACCTTTCTCTCTCATGCTCTCTCTCTCTCACTCCCCCTCTCTCTCCAGCTCCACTTCTCTCTCTCTATCTCTCTCTTGCTCACAATTTCTCTCTGTCTCTAAATGTATTAATTGTGAATGCAGAGACAACTTTATCTAATGATTAAAAACAAATTACTTGAGTCCTCCAATTACAGCCATGCCAAGAGTGTGTATGACCTACCAGCTTTCTAATTGGGGCTGAATCAATAAATAATTATACACACACACACACACACACACACACACACACACACACACACACACACACACACACACACACACACACACACACACACACACACACACACACACACACACACACACACACACACACACACACACACACAAGGCTAAAATAAGAGCCGTGCTAAATGTTATTCTCGTGGAAAGAGAGAGGGAAGTTACGCACGTTTAACGCTGTCACCATGGCAACGGCCCATATTTGGGGAGAAGGTACACACACAGCCCAACTCTGGAGCTTTTAGTCTCCAGCTTCACTGTGTCACATCCACACCTGCTATAGAGTACATTAATGCTGCCAACACTTTATAATGGTGTTGATTTATTGAATCAATTACATACTTCACCTTGTGAGTGTGTGCTTAGATGCTGTGTGTGTCTGTGTGTGTGTGTGCTTGCATTCTGTGTATGTGTTAGTGTGTGTGTGTGTTTTGTATTATGTCTGTGTGTGTGTGTGCGTGTGTGTGTGTGTGTATTTGCATTCTTTGTATGTGTGTGTGTGTGTGTGTGTGTGTGTGTGTGTGTGTGCTTGTATTCTGTGTGTGTGCTTGTATTCTGTGTATGTGTATGTGTTTGTGTGTGTGTGTGTGTGTGTGTGTGCTTGTATTCTGTGTGTGTGTCTGTGTGTGTGTGTGTGTGTGGGGGCATGCTAATATTTTATTTGTATGCTTGCATTGTGTGTGTGTGCTTGTATTCTGTCTGTGTGTGTATTTGTGTGTGTGTGTTTGTGTGTGATTGTATTCTGTGTGTTTGCTTGTATTCTGTGTGGTTGCATGTGTGTGTGTGTGTTTGCTTGTAATCTGTGTGTGTGCATGCATTCTGTGTGTGTGTATGTATGTGTGTGTGTGTTTGTGTGTGTGTGTGTGTTTGTGTGTGCTTGTAATCTGTGTGTGTGCTTGAAATCTGTATGTGTTAATGTGCATCTTTAACTGTTTTAGCTATAATACCTCACCTTATAGTACACTATAATAACTATAATACCTCACCTTATAGTACACTATAGTAACTATAATACCTCACCTTATAGTACACTATAATACCTCACCTTATGGTACACTATAACACCTCACCTTATAGTACCCTATAATACCTCACCTTATAGTACACTATAATAACTATAATACCTCACCTTATAGTACACTATAATACCTCACCTTATAGTACACTATAGTACACTATAATACCTCACCTTATAGTACACTATAATAACTATAATACCTCACCTTATAGTACACTATAATACCTCACCTTATAGTACACTATAGTAACTTTCATTCCTCACCTTATATAACACTATAATAACTATAATACCTCACCTTATAGTACACTATAATAACTATAATACCTCACCTTATAGTACACTATAATAACTATAATACCACACCTTATAGTACACTGTAGTACACTATAAAACCTCACCTTATAGTACACTATAGTAACTATAATACCTCACCTTATAGTACACTATAGTACACTATAATACCTCACCTTATAGTACACTATAATACCTCACCTTATAGTACACTATAGTAACTATAATACCTCACCTTATAGTACACTATAATACCTATAATACCTCACCTTATACTACACTATAATACCTCACCTTATAGTACACTATAATAACTTTCATTCCTCACCTTATACTACACTATAATAACTATAATACCTCACCTTATGGTACACTATAGTACACAATAATACCTCACCTTATAGTACACTATAGTAACTATAATACCACAACTTATAGTACACTATAGTAACTATAATACCTCACCTTATAGTACACTATAGTAACTATAATACCTCACCTTATAGTACACTATAGTACACTATAATACCTCACCTTATAGTACACTATAGTAACTATAATACCTCACATTATAGTACACTATAGTACACTATAATACCTCACCTTATAGTACACTATAATACCTCACCTTATAGTACACTATAGTAACTATAATACCTCACCTTATAGTACACTATAATACCTCACCTTATAGTACACTATAATACCTCACCTTATAGTACACTATAATAGCTCACCTTATAGTACACTATAGTAACTATAATACCTCACCTTATAGTACACTATAGTAACTATAATACCTCACCTTATAGTACACTATAGTAACTATAATACCTCACCTTATAGTACACTATAATAACTATAATACCTCACCTTATAGTACACTATAATAACTATAATACCTCACCTTATAGTACACTATAATACCTCACCTTATAGTACACTATAATAACTATAATACCTCACCTTATAGTACACTATAATAACTATAATACCTCACCTTATAGTACACTATAATACCTCACCTCATAGTACACTATAGTAACTATAATACCTCACCTCATAGTACACTATAGTACACTATAATACCTCACCTTATAGTACACTATAATAACTATAATACCTCACCTTATAGTACACTATAATACCTCACCATATAGTACACTATAGTACACTATAATACCTCATCTTATAGTACACTATAGTAACTATAATACCTCACCTTATAGTACACTATACTACCTCACCTTATAGCACACTATAATAACTATAATACCTCACCTCATAGTACACTATAGTACACTATAATACCTCACCTTATAGTACACTATAATAACTATAATACCTCACCTTATAGTACACTATAATACCTCACCATATAGTACACTATAGTACACTATAATACCTCATCTTATAGTACACTATAGTAACTATAATACCTCACCTTATAGTACACTATAGTACACTATAATACCTCACCTTATAGTACACAATAATACCTCACCTTATAGTACACTATAGTAACTATAATACCACAACTTATAGTACACTATAGTAACTATAAGACCTCACCTTATAGTACACTATAATAACTATAATACCTCACCTTATAGTACACTATAATAACTTTAATACCTCACCTTATGGTACACTATAATAACTATAATAACACGATATCTTCACTTCCCCATTCTGGTGAAACTGTCCCCTGTCTTTTAGCTATCCCAAACATGAAACTGTCCTCTGTCTTTTAGCTATCCCAAACATGAAACTGTCCTCTGTCTTTTAGCTATCCCAAACATGAAACTGTCCTCTGTCTTTTAGCTATCCCAAACATGAAACTGTCCTCTGTCTTGTTGCTATCCCAAACATGAAACTGTCCTCTGTCTTTTAGCTATCCCAAACATGAAACTGTCCTCTGTCTTGTTGCTATCCCAAACATGAAACTGTCCTCTGTCTTTTATCTATCCCAAACATGAAACTGTCCTCTGTCTTTTAGCTATCCCAAACATGAAACTGTCCTCTGTCTTGTTGCTCCAAACATGAAACTGTCCTCTGTCTTTTAGCTATCCCAAACATGAAACTGTCCTCTGTCTTGTTGCTATCCCAAACATGAAACTGTCCTCTGTCTTTTAGCTATCCCAAACATGAAACTGTCCTCTGTCTTGTTGCTATCCCAAACATGAAACTGTCCTCTGTCTTGTTGCTATCCCAAACATGAAACTGTCCTCTGTCTTTTAGCTATCCCAAACATGAAACTGTCCTCTGTCTTTTTGCTCTCCCAAACATGAAACTGACAAACCATCCTTCCTTTGGTCTGCATCGTTTACATTGGGTGTGTCTTCAATATACATTCCCAAGTAGCCAAAAACTCGACATGCCAATCACTTTACAATGTTACTTAATTAAAGGTATAGACCACAATCTGAGTTCCTGATCCCAAACCTCTTCTTATTGTGGAAACAGTGGAGTGCTTTAGGACAGATAATCCCAGTTTAATACCATTTCAGACAGACAGATTAGTCTATGGCAGAGGACCCAGCAAGCCATTAGAGGAAATTTGTCCACGAAGAGGTTCAATTACCTTCTTACTCCTTTTTTAAAATAAAACCTCATCCTCATATCTATTAATCTCTCTCTCTCTCGCCCTCTCTTTCACTTGCTCTCTCCCCAACCTCTTTTTCTTTCATCTCTCTGTCTCTCTCTCTCTGTCTCTCTCTCTCTCTCTCTCCCCAACCTCTTTTTCTCTCATCTCTCTGTCTCTCTCTCTCTCTCCCTCTCTTTCACTTGCTCTCTCCCCAACCTCTTTTTCTCTCATCTCTCTGTCTCTCTCTCTCTGTCTCTCTCTCTCTCTCTCTCTCTCTCCCCACCCTCTGTTTCTCTCTCTCCCTCTCTCTCTCTCTCTCTCTCTCTCTCTCTCTCTCTCTCTCTCTCTCTCTGTCTCTCTCTCTCTCTCTCTCTCTCTCTCTCCCCACCCTCTGTTTCTCTCATCTCTCTCTCTCTCTCTCTCTGTCTCTCTCTCTCTCTCTCCCCACCCTCTGTTTCTCTCATCTCTCTCCTCCCCCACCACTTGTTTTCTCCTCTATTTTCTAATAAATCTCTTCTCCAGTCCCCATCTCCCCTGTAAAGTAACAGTGATCTGCTTTTAAATAGCACTTTGGAAATGGTAAATGAACAGCTATTCTGAGAGAAGTAACTAATAGATGGGATTATATTGCCAATAGGGAAACAATTCTCATTATTTGGAAAGAGGGAGGGTGAGGGGGATGGAGGGAGGGAGGGTGAGGGGGATGGAGGTAGGGAGGGTGAGGGGGATCAGGGGAGGGTGAGGGGGATGAGGGGAGGGTGAGGGGGATGGAGGGAGGGAGGGTGAGGGGGATGAGGGGAGGGTGAGGGGGATGAGGGGAGGGTGAGGGGGATGGAGGGAGGGTGAGGGGGATGAGGGGAGGGTGAGTGGGATGGAAGGAAGGTGAGGGAAATGGAGAGAGGGTGAGGGGGATAGAGGAAGGGTGGGGGAGATGGAGGGAGGGTGAGTGGGACGGATGGAGGGTGAGGTGGACGGAGAGAGTGTGAGGGGGATGGAGAGAGATTGCGGGGGATGGAGAGAGGGTGAGGGAGATAATGAGGGGGATGGAGAGAGGGTGAGGGGGAGGGGGATGGAGACAGGGTGAGGAGGATGGAGAGAGGGTGAGGAGGATGGAGAGAGTGTGAGGAGGATGGAGAGAGGGTGAGGGGGATGGAGTGAGGGTGAGGGAGATGGAGAGAGGGTGAGGAGGATGGAGAGAGGGTGAGGAGGATGGAGTGACGGTGAGGGGGATGGAGAAAGGGTGAGGGGGATGGACAGAGTGAGGAGGATGGAGAGAGGGTGAGGAGGATGGAGAGAGGGTGAGGAGGATGGAGAGAGGGTGAGGGGGATGTAGAGAGGGTGAAATGGTTGGAGAGAGGGTGAGGAGGATGGAAAGTGGGTGAGGGGGTGGAGAGAGAGTGAGGAGGATGGAGAGATGGTGAGGGAGATGGAGAGAGGGTGAGGAGGATGGAGAGAGGGTGAGGAGGATGGAGTGACGGTGAGGGGGATGGAGAGAGGGTGAGGAGGATGGAGAGATGGTGAGGGAGATGGAGAGAGGGTGAGGAGGATGTAGATAGGGTGAGGAGGATGGAGAGAGGGTGAAGGGGTTGGGGAGAGGGTGAGGAGGATGGAAAGAGCGTGAGGGGATGGAGAGAGGGTGAGGAGGATGGCGTGATGGTGAGGGGGATGGAGAAAGGGTGAGGGGGATGGAGAGAGTGAGGAGGATGGAGAGAGGGTGAGGTGGATGGAGAGAGGAGGAGGGGGATGGAGCGAGGGTGAGGAGGATGGAGAGAGGGTGAGGGGGTTGGAGAGAGGGTGAGGAGGATGGAGAGAGGCTGAGGAAGATGGAGAGAGGGTGACGGGATGGAGTGAGGGTGAGGGGATGGAGAGAGGGAGGGGGATGGAGTGAGGGTGAGGGGGATGGAGAGAGTGAGGGGTGGTGGAGAGAGTGAGGAGGATGGAGAGCGTGAGGGGGCTGGAGAGAGGGTGAGGAGGATGGAGAGAGAGAGGGTGATGAGGATGGAGAGAGGGTGAGGGGATGGAGAGAGGGTGAGGGGGAGGGAGAGAGGGTGAGGGGATGGAGTGAAGGTGAGGGGGAGGGCGAGAGGGTGAGGAGCATTGTGTGCTTCTTGAACACAATCCATGGCTATATATCTAGTGTTTTGGGTGTATACATATTTGGCTCTGGCTGGCCTGTTGCTTGTTACGCACGCACACACACACACACACACACACACACACACACACACACACACACACACACACACACACACACACACACACACACACACACACACACACCCTGCGTTAGAACAGGGTTGGGTGGGGGCTGTGGTTGCTGGTGCCTGGGTGCATCGATTGGAGCAGTAGCACAGTGTTTTCTGCAGGTCTGTCTCAGACAGCTGTCCTCATGGCAGGGAGGAGAGGAGAGGGGGATGACATGGAGAGAGAGAAAGGAGGGAAGGAGTGAGGGGGAAAGAGAGGGGAGAGAGGAGCAGAAGAGGAAAGGGGAATGAGGGAGGGTGGAGAAAGCATACAGGGAGGGGTAGAGAGTGAGAGGGAACAGGGGGAACAGAGGGAACAGAGGGAAGAGAACAGAGAGGAGATGGGAGAGAGGGAGAGAAATGGGAGGGGGGAGAATGGAGGGAGAGGGAGAGAGTGAGAGTGAGGGAAGAGAACGGAGAGGAGATAGGAGAGAGGGAGAGAATTGGGATGGGGGAGAATGGAGGGAGAGGGAGAGAGTGAGAGTGAGGGAAGAGAACGAAGAGGAGATGGGAGAGCGTGAGGGGGAGGAGAGGGAAGAGAACGGAGAGGAGATGTGAGAGAGTGAGGGGGAAGGGAGGGAAGAGAATGGAGAGGAGATGTGAGAGAGAGAGAAGAGAATGGAAAGGAGATGGGAGAGAGGGAGAGAAATGGGAGGGGGAGAGAGGACGGGACACAGGGAGAGGGAGAGAGTGAGGGGGAGAGAGGACAGGACACATGGAGAGGGAGAGAGTGAGGGGGAGAGAAGACGGGACACAGGGAGAGGGAGAGATGTGAGGAGGACAGAATAGAGGGACAGATTGGTAAGTAGAACATTGAGGGAAAGAGAGGGGGGAGAGAGGACAGGACACAGGGAGAGGGAGAGATATGAGGAGGACAGAATAGAGGGACAGATTGGTAAGTAGAACATTGAGGGAAAGAGAGGGGGGAGAGAGGACAGGACACAGGGAGAGGGAGAGATGTGAGGAGGACAGAATAGAGGGACAGATTGGAAAGTAGAACATTGAGGGAAAGAGAGGGGAGGGAGAGGACAGGACACAGGGAGAGGGAGAGATGTGAGGGGGACAGAATAGAGATTTAGATTGGAAAGTAGAACATTGAGGGAAAGAGAGGGGGGAGAGAGGACAGGACACAGGGAGAGGGAGAGATATGAGGAGGACAGAATAGAGATTTAGATTGGAAAGTAGAACATTGAGGGAAAGAGAGGGGGGAGAGAGGACAGGACACAGGGAGAGGGAGAGATGTGAGGACAGAATAGAGATTTAGATTGGAAAGTAGAACATTGAGGGAAAGAAACAGGGAAGGAATTAGTTGAAAATAAACGTCCCCAGTATTATAATAACCTCTACTTATCTCTTTAACTGCACATTAATTAGCATCAACATGAAGACACTATTGTCAGTGAGGGAGTGAGCGAATGCATCCTCATTGGGCATTTGTGTGAGTGTGTGAGTGTGTGTGTGTGTGTGTGTGTGTGTGTGTGTGTGTGTGTGTGTGTGTGTGTGTGTGTGTGTGTGTGTGATGCTTAACTTACAGAGCCCAGGGCTCTGACAGAAATACTTCCCGAGAGTTGTTGATGCTCACGACCAAATTTACAGCTCTCTCACTCTCTCTCTCCTCTCTCCCTCCTCCTCACCCCTCCTCACCCTCTACACCCCATCGAGTCAAGGTCAGGCAATTATCCTTCACTGACCAGCCAGCCAGCCGAGCACACACACACACACACACACACACACACACACACACACACACACACACACACACACACACACACACACACACACACACACACACACACACACACACACACGCACACACACACACATGCACACACACATACAAACACATACACACAAACACACACTCGCACACACACACAGACACACAGACACAGACACACACACACACACACACACACACACACACACACACACACACATACACACACACACACACACTCAAACTCACACTCACACACAAGCCCAGTGTCAGTCAGTTTGAGTAAAGCCTGTTTGATTTCAGTTCTTCCCAGCCTGTGAGAGCAGCTCCATGGTAAATATGTCTCCCATCAGACAGAGCATTTCAAACAAAGACAATGTGTGTTCCAAATGGCACCCCATTCCCTATATAGTGCACTATTTTTGACACAGACTCTGGTCAAAGGTAGAGCACTATGTATGGAACAGGGTGTACTTTTAGGTGTACTCAGAGGTTTTCAAACAATGCTTCACGACATGCTTGACAGTCTGAAAAACAACCAATAGCTCTCCAAACCCCTGAAACATCCTTTCCACTCCATTAACTTGCTAGCCCCTCTCTCTCTCTCTCTCTCTCTCTCTCTCTCTCTCTCTCTCTCTCTCTCTCTCTCTCTCTCTCTCTCTCTCTCTCTCTCCATCTCTATTTCACTCTCTCTCTTTCTGTTTCCATATCTCTCTCTCTCTCTCTCTCATCTCTATCTCTCTCTCTCCCTCTGTTTCCATCTCCATTTCTCCATCTCTCTCTATCTCTGTCTCGCTAATGTCTCTTGTTTGCTACTCATCTCTCTCTCTCTGTCTCTTTCTTTACTGAAACTGCCCTCTTTACTGTGTCTCCTCCTACATTACCACACCAGGTCTATCCTACCAGGTCTATCATGCTCACTACATTATCCTACTGCATATATCATGCTAGCTACATTACCCTACTGCATGTTTCATGCTAGCTACATTACCCTACTGCATGTTTCATGCTAGCTACATTACCCTACCAGGTATATCCTGCTAGCTACATTACCACACCAGGTCTATCCTACCAGGTCTATCATGCCCACTGCATTACCCTACTGCATATATCCTGCTAGCTACATTACCCTACTGCATGTTTCATGCTAGCTACATTACCCTACCGGGTATATCCTGCTAGCTATAATACCCTACCAGGTCTATTGTACTTGTTACATTACCCTACCATGTTTATACTAGTCACTACATTACCCTACCAGGTATATCTTAGTCTCTCCAGGTCTATACTACACATTAGCCTACCAGGTCTATACTACTCAGGTCTATACTACCAGGTCTATACTACCAGGTCTATACTACCAGGTCTATACTACGCAGGTCTATACTACCAGGTCTATACTACCAGGTCTATACTACTCAGGTCTATACTACCAGGTCTATACTACTCAGGTCTATACTACCAGGTCTATACTACCAGGTCTATACTACCAGGTCTATACTACTCAGGTCTATACTACTCAGGTCTATACTACTCAGGTCTATACTACCAGGTCTATACTACCAGGTCTATACTACCAGGTCTATACTACTCATGTCTATACTACTCAGGTCTATACTACCAGGTCTATACTACTAGGTCTATACTACCAGGTCTATACTACCAGGTCTATACTACACATTAGCCTACCAGGTCTATACTACTCAGGTCTATACTACCAGGTCTATACTACCAGGTCTATACTACCAGGTCTATACTACCAATCTATACTACCAGATCTATACTACGCAGGTCTATACTACTCAGGTCTATACTACTCATGTCTATACTACTCATGTCTATACTACCAGGTCTATACTACCAGGTCTATACTACCAGGTCTATACTACCAATCTATACTACTCAGGTCTATACTACCAGGTCTATACTACTCAGGTCTATACTACCAGGTCTATACTACCAGGTCTATACTACCAATCTATACTACTCAGGTCTATACTACCAGGTCTATACTACTCAGGTCTATACTACTCAGGTCTATACTACCAGGTCTATACTTCCAGGTCTATACTACCAGGTGGATACTACTCAGGTCTATACTACCAGGTATATACTACCAGGTCTATACTACCAGGTCTATACTACTGAGGTCTATACTACCAGGTCTATACTACCAGGTATATACTACCAGGTATATACTACCAGGTCTATACTACTCAGGTATATACTACTCAGGTATATACTACTCAGGTCTATACTACCAGGTCTATACTACCAGGTCTATACTACCAGGTCTATACTACTCATGTCTATACTACTCAGGTCTATACTATCAGGTCTATACTACTCAGGTCTATACTACCAGGTCTATACTACCAGGTCTATACTTCTCAGGTCTATACTACCAGGTCTATACTACCAGGTCTATACTACGCAGGTCTATACTACCAGGTCTATACTACCAGGTCTATACTACCAGGTCTATACTACCAGGTCTATACTACTCATTAGCCTATCAGGTCTATACTACTCAGG
>NW_027261137.1:580000-587500 GCF_045791955.1 Oncorhynchus clarkii lewisi | reverse complement strand
TGGCAATGACAGAGGTCAAACATTTCTGTAAGTCTTCACAAGGTTTTCACAGCTGGTATTTTGGACCACCAAGCGTGCTGAGCAGGCACAATCCGCCCTGGCTGGATGCCCAATCTCGCATGACACTTGCGAGGGGCTGGCATATAGCACTCCGGGCTATGAGCGTGCACTGGAGACACCGTGCGCTTCACCGCATAACACGGTGCCTGACCAGTACCACACTGCCACGGGGAGTGGCTCAGGTCTATCGCCTGACTCCGCCAAT
This sequence comes from Oncorhynchus clarkii lewisi, assembly GCF_045791955.1. Classification (NCBI taxonomy): domain Eukaryota; kingdom Metazoa; phylum Chordata; class Actinopteri; order Salmoniformes; family Salmonidae; genus Oncorhynchus; species Oncorhynchus clarkii. Next base: position 587,235 of record NW_027261137.1, on the reverse strand, counting down.
CTCCCCGTGTGCCACCCCCCACACATTTTTTGGGGGCTGCCTCTCATGCCTGCTGCGCTGCCTTGCCTCATATCTCCGCCTCTCAGCTTTAGCTGCCTCCAGTTCTTCTTGCGGGCAGCGATATTCCCCAGCCTGTCTCCAGGGTCCCTGTCCGTCCAATATCTCCTCCGAGGTCCAGGAGTCCTGAACCCTCTGCTCCTCGTTACCACGCTGCTTGGTCTGCTTGTGGTGGGTAGTTCTGCAATGGTATTCGTCGTCTGAAGAAGAGGAATCATCGGACCAAAGCGCAGCGTGGGAAGTGTTCATGCTTTTATATTTTAAACTGAACACTATAACAAAATAACAAAGGGAATAGCCGAAACAGTCCTGAAAGGTGCAAAACACTAAACAGAAATGAGCTACCCACAAAAACCCTGTGGGGAAAAGCTACCTAAGTATGGTTCCCAATCAGAGACAACGATAGACAGCTGTCCCTGATTGAGAACCACACCCGGCCAAAACAAAGAAATACAAAAACATAGAAAAAGGAACATAGAATGCCCACCCAAATCACACCCTGACCAAACCAAAATAGAGACATAAAAAGCTCTAACTTCAGGGCGTGTCAGTGATGTGACATGGTATTCTATAAAACCTTTCTCTGTAATTAATATTACCTGATTGAGCTAATCATGTTAATGTAATTAACTAGAAAGTCGGGGCACCACAAAATAATATTTAAGGAGCACTTATTTTCCGAAAAACTCTTAAAGACCTAATAATATTTAACATCAATAGCAGTCACCTTATTTCAGTCTCATCTGAAAGTTGTAAATTCTTGGTTATCTTCTCAAATCCTGGCAAACAAGTTGAATCAGCAATACAAAATTGGGTTTAATTATTTATTTACTAAATACCTAACTAATCACACAGAATGAATCATACCTTGATTACAAATGACGTCATAAAGGAAAACGTCCCTAGCAGACGGAACAGATAGGACGGCTGGTTACACAAAGAAAAGGGGCTGGGTTTGAGTGAAAGAGCGGGAAGACTGAGGAACAAAGGGAGAAGCCATGTCTCTATCGTAAATACAGTATCTTGTGCATTCTAAATTACCGCCCATTTGGAAAAGGAAAATGCAATAAATATTTACTCTGCGCTACGCTTCGGTAGGTTGGTGGTAGATGGAAGGCTGTGTTGCCCAACCGAGTCATTTGTCCTATGAAGAATGTCTCTGCTGGTAAATTGGATACGTTGTAGTAACGTCGTTGTGTGGTAGACGGGATACTCTGTCTGTTCTTTCCTAGCCCATGTTTGCAGCTGCTGTTGCTAACTCAACAGCTAGGAGGTATCACTTCTGTAGTGAATAAGAGTTCAAAGTTCATACCGTTCTCAACCAAAGCTCACGCTGAGGTTGGCTTAGTTCTGTAGTTGACATGTTAGTCCTTTTAACGTATGGACCGTCGTCCTATCGTCCTAGCAACAGGAGGTTACATTGTCCTCAAGGCTTTATATAGTGGAGCAAGAAGGGTGTGTTTGAAAAGTTTTATAACCCATGACTCTTCACAGGGGCGGGCCACTGATTGAGCAGAGCCCTAACCTTATGAAAACCCAAATCTCTCATTTGGAAGCTAAAATAACGTTTCATCTTTTGACCAATAATTTTATATTCAAACATTTAAATTGAACAGACTTTGCAGACTTGCAGACTTTCCACTGATGTGTAGACTTTCAACTGACATCCTGTTCATTAAGTACCACCACATATGTTCCATTGGTCGGATTACCAGAATATAGTTAATTTCCCCCCAACTTCTGTTGTTCCCAGAATCTCTATGTTAACCAAGGTGTTTTCAAATGTCACATCAGTAGGGTAGAGAGAGGAAAAAGGGGGAGAGGTATTTATAACTATCATAAACCGACCCCCAGGCCAAAGTCATGACATAGAACATAGTACAAATAAATGTATTAAACCCTTGAATGAGTCGGTGTGTCCAAACCTTTGACTAGTACTGTATGTATGATAATGTCATTTTTGCAATATCTAACATGTTACAATATCTTAGTCCCTCTATGTGTTCCTGCCCCACCCTCCACTTCTCCCTGCTGTCTCCCTCTACCCCCACCCTCCACTTCCCCCTGCTGTCTCCCTCTCTACCCTCACCCTCCACTTCTCCCTGCTGTCTCCCTCTCTACCCCCACCCTCCACTTCTCCCTGCTGTCTTCCTCTCTACCCCCACCCTCCACTTCTCCCTGCTGTCTCCCTCTCTACCCCCACCCTCCACTTCTCCCTGCTGTCTTCCTCTCTACCCTCACCCTCCACTTCTCCCTGCTGTCTCCCTCTACCCCCACCCTCCACTTCTCCCTGCTGTCTCCCTCTCTACCCCCACCCTCTACTTCTCCCTGCTGTCTCCCTCTCTACCCCCACCCTCCACTACTCCCTGCTGTCTTCCTGTACCCCCACACTCCACTACTCCCTGCTGTCTCCCTCTCTACCCCCACCCTCCACTTCTTCCTGCTGTCTCCCTCTACCCCCACCATCCACTACTCCCTGCTGTCTCCCTCTCTACCCCCACCCTCCACTTCTCCCTGCTGTCTCCCTCTCTACCCCCACCCTCCACTTCTCCCTGCTGTCTCCCTTTCTACCCCCACCCTCCACTTCTCCCTGCTGTCTCCCTCTCTACCCCCACCCTCCACTTCTCCCTGCTGTCTCCCTCTCTACCCCCACCCTCCACTACTCCCTGCTGTCTTCCTGTACCCCCACACTCCACTACTCCCTGCTGTCTCCCTCTCTACCCCCACCCTCCACTTCTCCCTGCTGTCTCCCTCTACCCCCATCCTCCACTACTCCCTGCTGTCTCCCTCTCTACCCCCACCCTCCACTTCTCCCTGCTGTCTCCCTCTACCCCCACCCTCCACTACTCCCTGCTGTACCTCTCTACCCCACCCTCCACTTCTCCCTGCTGTCTCCCTCTACCCCCACCCTCCACTTCTCCCTGCTGTCTCCCTCTACCCCCACCCTCCACTTCTCCCTGCTGTACCTCTCTACCCCACCCTCCACTACTCCCTGCTGTCTCCCTCTCTACCCCACCCTCCACTTCTCCCTGCTGTCTCCCTCTCTACCCCCACCATCCACTTCTCCCTGCTGTCTCCCTCTACCCCAACACTCCACTTCTCCCTGCTGTCTCCCTCTACCCCCACCCTCCACTTCTCCCTGCTGTCTCCCTCTCTACCCCCACCCTCCACTTCTACCTGCTGTCCCTCTCTACCCCACCCTCCACTACTCCCTGCTGTCTCCCTCTCTACCCTCACCCTCCACTTCTCCCTGCTGTCTCCCTCTCTACCCCCACCCTCCACTTCTCCCTGCTGTCTTCCTCTACCCCCACCCTCCACTTCTCCCTGCTGTCTCCCTCTATCCCCACCCTCTACTACTCCCTGCTGTCTCCCTCTCTACCCCCACCCTCCACTTCTCCCTGCTCTCTTCCTCTCTACCCCACCCTCCACTTCTCCCTGCTGTCTCCCTCTACCCCCACCCTCCACTTCTCCCTGCTGTCCCTCTCTATCCCACCCTCCACTTCTCCCTGCTGTCTCCCTCTATACCCCCACCCTCCACTTCTCCCTGCTGTCCCTCTCTACCCCCACCCTCCACTTCTCCCTGCTGTCTCCCTCTCTACCCCCACCCTCCACTACTCCCTGCTGTCTCCCTCTATACCCCCACCCTCCACGTCTCCCTGCTGTCTCCCTCTATACCCCCACCCTCCACTTCTCCCTGCTGTCTCCCTCTACCCCCACCCTCCACTTCTCCCTGCTGTCTCCCTCTATACCCCACCCTCCACTTCTCCCTGCTGTCTCCCTCTCTACCCCCACCCTCCACTACTCCCTGCTGTCTCCCTCTATACCCCCACCCTCCACGTCTCCCTGCTGTCTCCCTCTCTACCCCCACCCTCCACTTCTCCCTGCTGTCTCCCTCTCTACCCCACCTTCCACTTCTCCCTGCTGTCTCCCTCCACCCCCACCCTCCACCTCTCCCTACAGGCTCCCTGCTGTCTCCCTCCACCCCCACCCTCCACCTCTCCCTACGGGCTCCCTGCTGTCTCCCTCCACCCCCACCCTCCACCTCTCCCTACAGGCTCCCTGCTGTCTCCCTCCACCCCCACCCTCCACCTCTCCCTACGGGCTCCCTCAGTGGTTCCATTTTTTTGTGACCAACTTTTGATTTAGTTTGTCATTTGTATTTTTAGAGAAGGGTTACAACTACAACTTTTTTGTTGTTGAATAAATGCATATAAAGATACCCCCTCCCTCAGTCCACATCCTCCCTCCCCACCCAGTTTTGCATGTTTCTAACAAAACATGTAAAGCCCAACTCCAAAAGCCACCTATGAATATGTAACAGTGTCAAGCACTGATACCAAAGTGATTTAAACATACTGGAATATTCTGCGTGGAAGCTCCAGTTATTCTACTTTTACATCAAATGCTACACATATGTACAGTTGAAGTCGGAAGTTTATGTACACCTTAGCCAAATACATTTAAACTCAGTTTTTCACAATTCCTGATATTTATTAATCCTCGTAACAATGTCCTGTCTGTTAGGATCACCACTTTATTTTAATAAGAATGTGAAATGTCAGAATAATACTGGAGAGAATGATTATCTTCAGCTTGTATTTCTTTCATCACATTCCGAGTGGGTCAGAAGTTTACACTCAATTAGTATTTGGTAGCATTGCCTTTAAATTGTTTAACTAGGGTCAAAAATTTCAGGAAGCATTCCACAAGCTTCCCACAATAAGTTGGGCGAATTTTGGTCCTCCTGACAGAGCTGGTGTAACTGAGTCAGGTTTGTAGTCCTCCTTGCTCGCACACACCTTTCAGTTCAGCCCACACATTTTCTATAGGGTTGAGGTCAGGGCTTTGTGACAGCCACTCCAATACCTTAAATTTGTTGTCCTTAAGCAATTTTGCCACAACTTTGGAAGTATGCTTGGGGTCATAGTTCATTTGGAAGACCCATTTGCGACCAAGTTTTAACTGATGTCTTGAGATGTTGCTTCAATATATCGACACAATTTTCCTAACTCAATATGCCATCTATTTTGTTAAGTGCACCAGTCCCTCCTGCAGCAAAGCACCCCCACAACATGATGCTGCCACCCCCACAACATGATGCTGCCACCCCCGTCCTTCACGGTTGGGATGGTGTTCTTCGGCTTGCAAGCCTCCCCCTTTGTCCTCCAAACATAACGATGGTCATAACGAAGGTCATTATGGCCAAACAGTTCTATTTCTGTTTCATCAGACCAGAGGACATTTCCCCCAAAAGTACGATCTTTGTCCCCATGTGCAGTTGTAAACTGTAGTCTGGCTTTTTTATAGCGGTTTTGGAGCAGTGGCTTCTTCCTTGCTGAGTGGCCTTTCAGGTTATGTCGATATAGGACTGCTTTTACTCTGGATATGATACTTTTGTACCGGTTTCCTCCAGCATCTTCACAAGGTCCTTTGCTGTTGTTCTGAGATTGATTTGCACTTTTCACACCAAAGTATATTAATCTCTAGTAGACAGAACTCCTTCCTGAGCGGTATGACGGCTACCTGGTCCCATGGTGTTGATACTTCTGTACCACTGTTTGTACAGATGAATGTGGCACCTTCAGGCATTTGGAAATTGCTCCCAAGGATGAACCAGACTTGTGGAGGTCTAACATTTTTATTGTTGTGTCAGATTTCAAAAAGGCTTTAATTTCATTTCAAAAAGGCTTTACGGCGAAAGCAGACCATGCGATTATCTGAGGACAGTGCCCCGCATACAAAACCATGAAAAACATATTTCAACCAGGCAGGTGCGACACGAAAGTCAGAAATAGCGATATAAAAAATGCCTTACCTTTGATGATTTTCTTCTGTTGGCACTCCAAAAGGTCCCAGTTACATCACAAATGGTCCCTTTGTTCGATAATGTCCTTCTTTATATCAGTTTAGCTGGCGCGCTTCAGTCAATAATCCACACAGTTTCCCTCCATCAAAATACATACAAAATGAATCCCAAACGTTACTAATACATTTTTCCAAACAAGTCAAACAACGTTTATAATCAAACCTTAGGTACCCTAATACATAAATATATGATAACATTTAAGACGGAGAATCGTTTTTGTCTCTCCCAAAGAACGCGCTCTCATTCACACGCTTGGAAACACTACAGCCAAAATGGTAGACACCTAGAAAAAATCTAATTTCTGGCTCATTTTTCCAAAAACCAACCTGAAACTCTTTCTAAAGACATCTAGTGGAAGTCCTTGGAACTGCAATCTGGGAGGACTTCACCTTGTGACAGCCATTGTCAAAAGTGACAGCAGTTGAAAATAGTGGTAGGCTGAAAATCTTTTTTTTTGGGATGGTTTTTCCTCGGGTTTCGCCATATCAGTTCTGTTATACTAATATGACATTATTTTAACAGTTTTAGAAACTTTAGAGTGTTTTCAATCCAAATCGACCAATTATATGCATATCCTATTTTCTGGGCCTGAGTAACCGGCAGTTTACTTTGGGCACACTTTCATCCGGAGGTGAAAATACTGCCCCCTAGCCAAGAGAGGCTAACTTAACTTACATAAATTGCACTGGAAATTGGTGGTCAGCTAGAAGGGTGTCTTTAGTCGCAAAACGTACCACTATTTTCCAGTCCATTTAAATGTTGAGCTCGAGGTGATTTAATCCTCTAACCTCTAGAGAGGGTCCTACGTTAGGGGGTGTCCTACTTTAGGGGGTGTCCTACTTTAGGGGGTGTCCTACGTTAGGGGGTGTCCTACTTTAGGGGTGTCCTACGTTAGGGGGTGTCCTACGTTAGGGGGTGTCCTACTTTAGGCGGTGTCCTACGTTAGGGGGTGTCCGATGTTGAGGGAATATTAGCTAAACTCTTAAATGTTGAGTAAGTAAGAATTTTGCACCAAAATGGACCTGCATGTCTATTATAAGGAAGTAGCTTATGATTTGTGAATGTCATGATTTGTGAATGTCATGTAGTTATATTGGTTTAGTTTTCTCTCTATTTAGCTGAAATCTGACATTTTCAAAGCCGACCTAGCTGTCACGCTAGCTGTTCGTCTAAACAGATTCACAAATCAACACAATGTATTGCTCAATGCAGGCACGTGTTGCTAGGCAACCTCCATGCAGTTCCCTTGGCAGGCCTGCCCATGAGGTTGCCACGTCCAAATTGGGCTACTTTGAAAATTATGTAATGGGTA
>NW_027261137.1:562500-577500 GCF_045791955.1 Oncorhynchus clarkii lewisi | reverse complement strand
TGGCCCATGTTGACTTCAATGCTTCCCAGAGTTGTTGGCTGGATGTCCTTTGGGTGGTGGACCATTCTTGATACACAAGGGAAACTATTGAGGGTGAAAAACACAGCAGCGTTGCAGTTCTTGACACACTCAAACCATTGCGCCTGGCACCTACTACCATGCCCCATTAAAATGCACTTAAATATTGTATCTTACCCATTCACCCTCTGAATGGCACACATACACAATCCATGCCTCATTTGTCTCAAGGCTTAAAAATCCTTCTTTAACCCGTCTCCTCACCTTCATCTACACTGATTGAAGTGGATTTAACAAGTGATATCAATGAGGGATCATAGCTTTCACCTGGTTTCACCTGGTCAGTCCATGTCATGGAAAGATCATACTTCACATTAATTCAGTCATCATTTCATGAATTGAGGGAAACATCTGTGAGGATTAGCATACTGGCCTACTTGATGTGATCCATATCCGTCCTCCACAGTGGCAGAATCAGTCATGCTCCTCACAGCTCCATGACATACATCCTGTTTACCTCCCTGGATAGGGCTATCTCTCAAGATATGGGTACCTCTCAAGATATGGGTACCTCCCTAGATATGGGTACCTCCCTAGATATCAATACCTCTCAAGATATGGGTACCTCTCAAGATATGGGTACCTCTCAAGATATGGGTACCTCCCAAGATATGGGTACCTCCCTAGATATCAATACCTCTCAAGATATGGGTATCTCCCTACATATGGCTATCTCAAGATATGGGTACCTCTCAAGATATGGGTACCTCGTTAGATATGGGTACCTCCCTAGATGTCGGAACATCCCTATATGTGGGTACCTCTCAAGATATGGGTCCCTCCCTAGATATGGGTACCTCTCAAGATATGGGTACCTCCCTAAATATGGGTACCTCACTGGATGTAGGTGCATTCCCAGATGTCAGAACATCCCTAGATGTGGGTACATGCCTAGATATGGGTACCTCTAAAGATATGGGTACCTCCCTAGATATGGGTACCTCTCTAGATATGGGTTATTTGTCTGTCCCCATAGAATAAACCTTTTTGGTTCCAGTTAGAACCCTTTCTGGTTCCAGTTAGAACCCTTTCTGGTTCCAGTTAGAACCCTTTTTGGTTCCAGATAAAACTATTTTTGGTCCATGTAGGACTCTCTGTGGAAAGGGTTCTACAGGGAACTAATAAGGGTTCCACCTGAAACTACAAGGGTTTTAACTGGATCAAAAAATAGTTATTCAAAAGGTTATTTTTGTCTAAGAGTGTATTACATGGATCGCTTATGAGTGGAGATGGGGTGGAATCTTTTGACAGGCATGTCATGTTGCTTGTTAAATGATTTGTGGTTGGTGTGCGTGTACACGCGTGTGTGTGTGTTGATTGAAAGGCCTGTGTGGGTTGGATAGTTGCCATTCATGTTGTCCAGATCATTCTTAACACGTTGTTGTATGGATTTGTCCATACATCCGTTTGCGCGTTTGTGCATGCGCTTGTGCCTGTGTGTGTGTGTGTGTTTGTGTGTGTGTGTGTGTGTGTGTGTGTGCACGATGCATTAGTGTGTTTGTGTATGTGTGATTGACAGCTGGACGTATGACTAGGTGCTACTTAGCATTCCCACAACATAGAAAACGTGGGTGAGCGACACCCCCTTACTAATTCCAAACCCCCTCTACTCCAACATTGTGTGTGTGTCTGTGTGTGTTGGTGTCACACAGATAATACGTTGTGATGCTTTGGCAGAGATTTGATATTCACACTGTGAAACAAATGTTTTCTCTGGACATACGGGATGGAGGGATTGAGTGGAGGAGAGGAGAGGAGAGGAGAGGAGAGGAGAGGAGAGGAGAGGAGAGGAGAGGAGAGGGATTGAGTGGAGGAGAGGAGAGGGAGGGAGGGAGGGAGGGATTGAGTGGAGGAGAGGAGAGGGAGGGAGGGATTGAGTGGAGGAGAGGAGAAGGAGGGAGGGAGGGATTGAGTGGCGGAGAGGAGAGGAGAGGAGAGGAGAGGAGAGGAGAGGAGAGGAGAGGAGAGGAGGGATTGAGTGTAGGAGAGGGAGGGAGGAAGGGATGGAGGGATTGAGTGGAGGAGAGGAGAGGGAGGGAGGGATGGAGGGATGGATGGAGGAGAGTTAGGGACGACCGGAGAGATAGTAAAGAGGAGACGGGATGGATGAGTGTAGTGGAGACAGAACAATGGGAGGGAGGGATGGATGAGAGTAGTGGAGGGAGGGATGGATGAGTGTAGTGGAGACAAAACGGTGGGATGGAGGGATGGATGAGAGTAGTGGAGGGAGGGATGGATGAGAGTAGTGGAGACAGAACGGTGGGATGGAGGGATGGATGAGAGTAGTGGAGACAGAACAATGGGAGGGAGGGATGGATGAGAGTAGTGGAGAATGAACGGTGGGATGGAGGGAAGGATGAGAGTAGTGGAGACAGAACAATGGGAGGGAGGGATGGATGAGAGTAGTGGAGTCAGAACAATGGGAGGGAGGGATGGATGAGAGTAGTGGAGACAGAACAATGGGAGGGAGGGATGGATGAGAGTAGTGGAGACAGAACAATGGGAGGGAGGGATGGAGGAGAGTAGTGGAGGGAGGGATGGATGAGAGTAGTGGAGACAGAACAATGGGAGGGAGAGATGGAGGAGAGTAGTGGAGACAGAACAATGGGAGGGAGGGATGGATGAGAGTAGTGGAGGGAGGGATGGATGAGAGTAGTGGAGACAGAACAATGGGAGGGAGGGATGGATGAGAGGAGATTGAAAGGGACAGCGGATAGACGAGAAATGGCTTGTCTTCCACTGTCACTCGCCAGTCCCAGGGGACACCACTTCAGTGCAGATCTCGTCAAATCACAAAGACACACACACACACACACACACACACACACACACGCACACACACACACAATTGTACAGCAGAGGTCCTAACCAGTAGCAAGGCTTTCAGCAGAATGTCCGTATCGATGACAACTTCCTGTGAGATGTCCTGTCAGAATACTTGGCAGCGGGGTTCCACGTTGACATATTTGAGCAGCAGTCCCATGCTGGGTGAGAATTGTTTCTGACAAATGTTTCCCAGCTAGTTTGTCTTCTTTCTATTTCCTTCTGTTGCCTGCTACAATACCATCCAATCAACAGGCTGTGTGACAAACAGAGAGAAAGAGATGGAGGAGGAGAGGAACTGTTTGGCAGTAACACTCTCTAGAAGCTTCCTCTCCCATTCCCCTTCACGAGAAGATGGAGAGACTGTTTATCCATTTCTCCACTAGAGAGAGAGAGAGCGAGAGAGTGTTTATCCTTCTCTCTGCGAGGAACTAAACGGCTCAGTAAAGCTCAAGTTGTGCCTCAGAGAGACATTTCAGGCCTGCTGCATCCTCACTTATCCTATTCACCCAGACACACACATGCATACACTGACCCTGACTGTTACTAAACTAGAGACTGACCCTGACTGTTACTAAACTAGAGACTGACCCTGACTCTTACTAAACTAGAGCCTGACCCTGACTCCTGCTAAACTAGAGACCGACCTTGACTCTTACTAAACTAGAGACAGACCCTGACTCTTACTAAACTAGAGACTGACCCTGACTCCTGCTAAACTAGAGACCGACCCTGACTCTTACTAAACTAGAGACAGACCCTGACTCTTACTAAACTAGAGACTGACCCTGACTCTTACTAAACTAGAGACTGACCCTGACTCTTACCAAACTAGAGACTGACCCTGAGTCTAACTAAACTAGAGACTTACCCTGACTCTTACTAAACTAGAGACTGCCCCAAACACTAAATAAACTAGAGACTGCCTCGAAAACTTAGTAAACTAGAGACTGCCTCGAAAACTTAGTAAACTAGAGACTGCCTCGAAAACGTAATAAACTAGAGACTGCCGAACACTTAATAAACTAGAGACTGACCCTGACTCTTACTAAACTAGAGGCTGACCCTGACTCTTACTAAACTAGAGACTGACCCTGACTCTTACTAAACTAGAGACTGACCCTGACTGTTACTTAACTAGAGACTGACCCTGACTCCTACTAAACTAGAGATTGACCCTGACTGTTACTAAACTAGAGACTTACCCTGACTCTTACTAAACTAGAGACTTACCCTGACTCTTACTAAACTAGAGACTGACCCTGACTCTTACTAAACTAGAGACTGACCCTGACTCTTACCAAACTAGAGACTGACCCTGAGTCTAACTAAACTAGAGACTTACCCTGACTCTTACTAAACTAGAGACTGCCCCAAACACTAAATAAACTAGAGACTGCCTCGAAAACTTAGTAAACTAGAGACAGCCTCGAAAACTTAGTAAACTAGAGACTGCCTCGAAAACTTAAAGAGACTGCCCCTACTCTTACTAAAGAGACTAACCCTGACTCTTACTAAACTACAGACTGACTCTTACTTAACTAGAGACTGCCCCTACTCTTACTAAAGAGACTAACCCTGACTCTTACTAAAGAGACTGCCCCTACTCTTACTAAACTAGAGACTGACCCTACTCTTACTTAACTAGAGACTGACCCTACTCTTACTTAACTAGAGACTGCCCCTACTCTTACTAAAGAGACTGCCCCTACTCTTACTAAAGAGACTAACCCTGACTCTTACTAAACTACAGACTGACTCTTACTTAACTAGAGACTGCCCCTACTCTTACTTAACTAGAGACTGACCCTACTCTTACTTAACTAGAGACTGACCCTACTCTTACTTAACTAGAGACTGCCCCTACTCTTACTTAACTAGAGACTGCCCCTACGCTTACTTAACTAGAGACTGCCCCTACTCTTACTAAAGAGACTGACCCTGACTCTTACTAAACTACAGACTGACTCTTACTTAACTAGAGACTGCCCCTACTCTTACTAAAGAGACTGCCAGTTTCTTTCTATTATTTCTAAGAATTGTATGACTTCATACTGCTTACTAATTAGTGCATTCTAATCATGTGTTGTTTATAGCGATTACCTTTCACTTAATACCTTACATTTTCACATGTGAAATTGAATTGAATCACATTAACTATTTTCTGCTTGCTTGTATGGTGTGCTGTGATTCCACAGATTGGCGTGGACTAAAATCACATTGCCTATCACCTCCACCTTCCCAAAACGAATTGCTAAACACTCCCCAGAACTAGAGTATTAAGGAGCTGGGACTTAGCTTCAGCACGTCTTCCGGACCGGTGACCTCACAACCGACCAAATTCCACCTGGTTGTTGCTGCTCCTCTCCTGTGTTCACCTGCTGCTCTCTATAGCACGACTAAAGGAACGGCTGATTTCCAGCGTGTGACTCCAGTACATGCTGTCATTGTATGCTTTGTGTCCCAGTGACAACAGACACGGGAGACACGCCGGACACACCTGCGAGAGGCTACGCACAACGTTGCCACGCTGCCCGGGCCGGTGCAGAGCAAGGGAAAGCCAGTGACCAGCAATCGACTGCGGGACCAGCCATCAGCTAACGACACCCTGGTCAGGAGGAAGAGCTCAACCCTGCTATGGTAGAGACGAAGGAACATTGGTCGTCACTCTGTGAGTGAATCAGCTGCTGTTAGTTTGACCCGATACTCATAGCCTACAGCCCTAAATCCTAGTCCTTTAAATGTTCTAATCAGGCTGGAATGATACTAGGTCGTATCGTTGCTGTAAAAGCTGAATTTATAATAAAGAACCTTTGATTGTACTCTTGCTTGTCTTCGGTTGGTTGCAGTGGGACCTCAGAACATTTGACATGGCCTAACTTTGAAATGTGTCCCAAATGGCACCTTATCCTCTACATAGTGCACTACTTTTGACCAGAGCCCTATGGGCATCCCTATGGGCATCCCTAGGGGCATCCCTATGGGCATCCCTAGGGGCATCCCTAGTGGCATCCCTATGGGCATCCCTATGGGCATCCCTATGGGCATCCCTATGGGCCCTGGTTACAGTAGTGCACCATGTATAGATTAGGGTCCCATTTGGGACTCAGGCCTAAGAATTATTTACATATATTATATTTTCACCCACTCTCCATTGTGACACGTTGTTGTACAGTGTAACAAATCTAGTGACATAGCTCTATGTACGAGTAGAGCAAAACAAGTTGAGAGAGACTGCTACTGTGTTCAAATAATATCAATTTAACATGTAATATAATGTAATTTATGATTTAATGAAGAATAATAACTATATTGTCATTTAGCAAGTTGAAAGCAACTTTAAAGTTATGAAATTTACTAAATGTTTTTACCGGTAAGTAAATCCAGTTAAACACAATTTCTACAACAAGTGGATCCCTTTAGACATTTAAAACTAATAATACTGTACACAGGCAAGGCTTTGTGGGCCACAATGTACAGGTGGCAGTTGGCTATGAGGTTGAGTCATTTGGCTGGTCATTGAGAATAAAACATTGTGTGCATTGAGACTGAGGACAAGTGTTAGCACTGGACTTAGATTAGTATAGCATTGGCATAGAGAAGGTTAGCCATTAAAATAGACCGTTTCTGTAGCTAGCCCTTTAGCTAGCATTGAGACGGAATACGTTAGCTTAGCCATCGAGAAACACACAGTTAGTTTAACCATTGAGAAACACACAGTTAGTTTAGCTATTGAGAAACACACAGTTAGTTTAGCTATTGAGAAACACACAGTTAGTTTAGCCATTGAGAAACACACAGTTAGTTTAGCTATTGAGAAACACACAGTTAGCTTAACCATTGAGAAACACACAGTTAGCTTAGCCATTGAGAAACACACAGTTAGCTTAGCCATTGAGAAGCACATATGTAGCTTAGCCATTGAAACACATATGTAGCTTAGCCATTGAGATTCAAATCTGAATGGAGTGTATCAATGATTCAGGAGTGTCTGAACTCTGCTCCAAGGTCATATACTGTACTCTCGTCTCTAAGCACCCACACTCTTCATCTCTCCTTCTATCCTCATTCATTATTCCCTCTTTCTCAATCTCTCTCTCTTCTTTGCTTTCTCCCTCTAACCTGAATGTAGACCTCCTGGGTCTATCTTTCTCTCTTTCATTATTCTCCTTTATTTCACACTCTTCCTCTTTTCTCTCTCTCTCTCTCTCTCTCTCTCTCTCTCTCTCTCACTCTTCCTCTCTCTCTATCACTCTTCCTCTCTATCTCTTTTCTTTTCCTACCCTGTTGACATCACCTCATTCCCTAAGCAGTGCCTCACTTGATATCTTGCCTTAAGCTACATACAGACCTGTCACTCCTCTCCCCCTTTCCCTTCCTCCTCCCTCCCCCCTTTGTCGCCTACCTGCTCCTGCTACGCCTCACGGCAACATCATTTAATATTCTGGTGTCATCGTAAAAAGAGAGGAGGCTTGGCTTGTCAGCGCTGAGACGAGAGGCTATTGATTTACTATGAGCCTCACGCTAGAGGAGAGGAGAGGCACTATCAGGTTTATTAGCAGACCTGCTGACAGAGTCAGGCTGGATGGACAGCTACTGTATGTAGGGACTGGGGTGAAAATACTTAGCCTATGAATGCTGTATGTATGGGCTATGCATGCTGTATGCATGGGCTATGAATGCTGTATGTATGGGCTATGAATGTTGTATGTATGGGCTATGGATGCTGTATGTATGGACTAGGAATGCTGTATGTATGGGCTATGAATGCTGTATGTATGGGCTATGAATGCTGTATGTATGGGCTATGAATGCTGTATGTATGGGCTATGAATGCTGTATGTATGGGCTATGAATGCTGTATGTATGGGCTATGCATGCAGTATGTATGGGCTATGAATGCTGTATGTATGGGCTATGAATGCTGTATGTATGGGCTATGAATGCTGTATAAATGGGCTATGAATGATGTATGTATGGGCTATGAATGCAGTATGTATGGGCTATGAATGCAGTATGTATGGGGCTATGAATGCAGTATGTATGGGCTATGCATGCTGTATGTAAAGGCTATCAATGCTGTATGTATAGGCTATGAATGCTGTATGTAAAGGCTATGAATGCTGTATGTATGGGCTATGAATGCTGTATGTATGGGCTATGAATGCTGTACGTATTGGCTATGAATGCTGTATGTGTGGCTATGAATGCTGTATGTATTGGCTATGAATGCTGTATAAATGGGCTATGAATGATATATGTATGGGCTATGAATGCAGTATGTATGGGCTAAGAATGCAGTATGTATGAGGCTATGAATGCAGTATGTATGGGCTATGCATGCTGTATATAAAGGCTATGAATGCTGTATGTATAGGCTATGAATGCTGTATGTAAAGGCTATGAATGCTGTATGTATGGGCTATGAATGCTGTATGTATGGGCTATGAATGCTGTACGTATTGGCTATGAATGCTGTATGTGTGGCTATGAATGTTGTATGTATGGGCTATGACTGTTTTGTGAAGCCCTAATGTGGGAATCCTGGTCCAGGCCTGAGAACCAGGCTCATATATTCTTTCCTCATTTCCTTCTTTGACCACTTGTGGTTAAGTTATAACGTTATGGTTTGGGAATCAGGCCCATTATGACTCCTTTCCCATTCCCCGTTCTACCTCTAAACTTTAACCTTTAAGTGCTCCTCTATATCACTATTGACCCCGTGTCTTCCTCTAACCTTTAACTTTTAAGAGCTCCTCTATATCTCTACTAGCCCCAGTGCTACCTTAACCTTTAACCTTTAAGAGCTCCTCTATATCTCTACTAGCCTCAGTCCTACCTTAACCTTTAACTTCTTGATCCTACTTGAGACGCAGACGTCTCAAGTAGGCACCTGGAAATGCAAATGCGCTACGCTAAATGCTAAATGTACTCGTTTAAACTCAAACCTTGATCAAAATTCACAAGCAGGGTATTGAATTAAAGCTACACTCGTTGTGAACCTAGCCAACAAGTCAGATTTTTAAAATGCTTTTCGGCGAAAGCATGAGAAGCTATTATCTGATTGCATGCACCACCTGAAAATGCATGAATGCGACGTAAACAAAGACTCTGCTTATCCGACGCAGCACAAAACGCAGAAATAAAATATAAAACATTCATTACCTTTGACGAGCTTCTTTCTTGGCACTCCTATATGCCCCATAAACATCACTATTGGGTCTTTTTTTCGTTTAAATCGGTTCATATATACCCAAAATAGCTTTGTATGGAAGCTGTGTCATTCAGAAAAAAACATCGTTTTTAAACGCTGCGTAATTTTTTAAAATTAAAAAAGTCGACGATAAACTTTCACAAAACACTTCGAAATCCTTTTGTAATCCAACTTTAGGTATTAGTAAACGTTTATAATCTATCAAAATGATTACAGGGCGATGTATATTCAGTAGCTCCTCGTTTGCAAATCAATGGCTGCCCATGTCTACATTAACAACATCCGGGTGAAGACTGGAAGAAACGGATGCCAGATAGATGGATTTTCCAACAATTAATTCAATTGAAAATGACGACAATGGCGACATCGTGTGGAATTTGTATGAATTGCATGCAGGTCGATATTAAATTCTGTCCTCTTTTAACAACTCATGGAAGTGACTTATGGAAATTATTTTTAGCTTTCAGAGAGCAGTTTTTCTTGCGTTTTTCAATGAAACACACGATCTGTTATAGTCACAGCCGTGATTTAACCAGTTTTAGAAACTTCAGAGTGTTTTCTATCCACACATACTAATCATATGCATATACTATATTCCTGGCATGAGTAGCAGGACGCTGAAAAGTTGCGCGATTTTTAACAGAATTTTCGAAAAAGGAGGGGGTAGAAGTAAGAGCTCCTCTATATCTCTACTAGCCCCAGTGCTACATTTAAGAGCAGATCACATGAGAACATTACAGTAGCTCTGTGATATTCTGGTCCCCTGGTTTTGTCTGGACACGTTTTATAAAGCTTTAGACCCTTTCCTGTTCTACGTCAGACACAGACATCATGGTCGAGGCTTGATGATATCAGCACACTCCGTCAACTACTTCACTCCAGATAGTGTTAATGTCATAGCTAGCTAACTGTACTGATTTATATTTACAAGTGATTTTATCCTTGATGAGCTTCCAACCAGGATCAAACAGGTACCGGAATCCCTTTCCTGCAGTCCAATTACAAAATCATCCTGTAGTGGCCTCATGGGTGGAACGTTATTCATCTTTTTCATAATTTGATCATTAATAAACATTACGCAAAATACATAAAAATAAACTTCAAATCCAGTGTTTCTATGTCAAATGGTTTGTTATATTTTAGTCTTCTGGGATGTATATAAAGTGTAATATTGGGATGCAAACTCAAAATGTAATACATTTCAACTCTATATCTGACATTGTACAGGTGTCTTCTTCTTTCTAAGCCCATAACCATGCGTGTGGGACCTAGACTTTTGTTTCAATTAGTAGATTTGTTTCAAACTACCAAGAAACACTGATTTAGCTCACCGCAGTAAAAGGTTACTTACTGAATCCTTCATTCAGATGTAGTCATTGGTCTGTAAGTTACTCAAATGAAATGGTGTTAACATTAATATGATAAATGTACTAGCGAGAGGGATTTATATTTAAGAGGGATATAAGATAATCCCACTGTCTTTCGACTTCTACCTCACTACTTCAGGGAGGATAATTCCGGAATAGAACACTGGGAACTCTAGAATACCATAAAATAGAGCTGAGAACTTTAGAATTCCATAAGATAGACCTGAGAATTATAGAATTCCATAAGATAGTACTGAGAACTTTAGATTTCCATAAGATAGAGCTGAGAACTATAGAATTCCATAAGATAGAGCTGAGAACTCTAGAATTCCGTAAGATAGAGCTGAGAACTATAGAATTCCATAAGGTAGCGCTGAGAACTCTAGAATTCCATAAGATAATGCTGAGAACTCTAGAATTGTAGAAGATAGTGCTGAGAACTCTAGAATGCCATAAGGTAGCGCTGAGAACTCTATAATTCCATAAGATAATGCTGAGAACTCTAGAATTCCATAAGATAGTGCTGAGAACTCTAGAATTCCATAAGATAGTGCTGAGAACTCTAGAATTGTAGAAGATAGTGCTGAGAACTCTAGAATGCCATAAGGTAGCGCTGAGAACTCTATAATTCCATAAGATAATGCTGAGAACTCTAGAATGTTATAAGATAGTGCTGAGAACTCTACAATTCCATAAGATAATGCTGAGAACTCTAGAATGTTATAAGATAATGCTGAGAACTCTAGAATTGTATAAGATAGTGCTGAGAACTCTAGAATCCCATAAGGTAGTGCTGAGAACTATAGAATTCCATAAGATAGTGCTGAGAACTATAGAATTCCATAAGATAGAGCTGAGAACTCTTGAATTTTATAAGATAGACCTGAGAACTATATAATTCCATAAGATAATGCTGAGAACTCTAGAATGTTATAAGATAGTACTGAGAACTCTACAATTCCATAAGATAATGCTGATAACTCTAGAATGTAATAAGATAATGCTGAGAACTCTAGAATTGTATAAGATAGTGCTGAGAACTCTAGAATTCCATAAGGTAGCGCTGAGAACTCTAGAATTCCATAAGATAATGCTGAGAATTCTAGAATTCCATAAGGTAGCGCTGAGAACTCTAGAATTCCGTAAGATAGTGCTGAGAACTCTAGAATTCCATAAGATAGTGCTGAGAACTCTAGAATTGTATAAGATAGTGCTGAGAACTCTAGAATTCCATAAGATAGAGCTGAGAACTCTAGAATTGTATAAGATAGTGCTGAGAACTATAGAATTCCATAAGATAGTGCTGAGAACTATAGAATTCCATAAGATAGAGCTGAGAACTCTTGAATTTTATAAGATAGACCTGAGAACTATAGAATTCCATAAGATAATGCTGAGAACTCTAGAATGTTATAAGATAGTGCTGAGAACTCTAGAATTCCATAAGATAATGCTGAGAACTCTAGAATGTTAGAAGATAGTGCTGAGAACTCTAGAATTCCATAAGATAGTGCTGAGAACTTGAGAATTCCATAAGACAGAGCTGAGATATAAAAGTCTATAAAAGGGGCAGATAATGTCAGGACCCAGTCAGCCTATTGACTGCCATTGTTTTAATTTGTCCCTTGGGAGCGAGGGATGGTGGAGGAAGCCTGGAAGAGGGAGGGATATACGTGACAGGGATGTGGGACGGGGGCGGACGGGGGGGCAGATATTTAATCACATATTAATGTGTATGTGCGTGTAGTGTGTGTCTTTTCCAGATGTGTGTTCGTTGACCCACTTACTTTATGTGTGTGTCTTTCTCTTTCTCTCTGTGTGTGTGTGTGTGTGTGTGTGTGTGTGTGTGTGTGTGTGTGTGTGTGTGTGTGTGTGTGTGTGTGTGTGTGTTTGTGTGGGCAGTGCAGTAGGGAATGGGATGGATACAGTGAGTGATATGGTGAATACAGGTGTCCTGTAATTGAGTGCAGGTCCAAGGCTTTACCCACCTGCCCCTGTCTGATTCATTAGTGCTAGCTGGTCGTGCCAAGGTGTGTGTGTGTGTGTGTGTGTGTGTGTGTGTGTGTGTGTGTGTGTGTGTGTGTGAGAGCTATGAGGAAACACATTAGGACATTGTCGCCCCGGCCACTAGATAGATCCTGCAGTTTATTTCTGTTTTACAAACCGTCTGTCGCTTCTCTCTCTCTCTCTCTCTCTGACTCTCTGTCTCTCTCTCTCTCACATTATCTATTTTTCTCTCTCTCTCTGACTCTCTGTCTCTCTCTCTCTCTCTCTCTCTCTCTCTGACTCTCTGTCTCTCTCTCTCTCTCTCTCTCTTTATCTCTCTCTCTCTCTCTCTCTCTCTCTCTCTCTCTGACTCTCTGTCTCTCTCAATTCAAGGAGCTTTATTTGCATGAAACAAGTGAGGTAGATAATATACAAAAGTGAAATAAACAATAAAAATGAACAGTAAACATTACACATACAGAAGTTCAAATGTCATATTCTATATATATACAGTGTTATAACGATGTACAAATGGTTAAAGTACAAACATTCAAATAAATAGGCATACATTTGGGTTGGTGGTGTTTGTTCTTCACTGTTTGACCTTTGACATTTGCTGTGATGGCACACTGTGGTATTTTATCCATTAGATATGGGAGTTTATCAAAATTGGATTTGTTTTCGAATTCTTTGTGGATCTGTGTGATCTGAGGGAAATATGTCTCTCTAATATGGTCATACATTGGGCAGGAGGTTAGGAAGTGCAGCTCAGTTTCCAACTCATATTGTGGGCAGTGAGCACATAGCCTGTCTTCTCTTCAGAAGCAGGTCTGCCTACGCTCACTGAGTCTGTCCATAGTAAAATATTTCAGTTTTGGTCAGTCACAGTGGTCAGGTATTCTGCCACTGTGTACTCTCTGTTTAGGGCCAAATAGCATTCTAGTTTGCTCTGTTTTTTTGTTAATTCTTTCCAATGTGTCAAGTAATTATCTTTTTGTTTTCTCATGATTTGGTTGGGTCTAATTGTGTTGCTGTCCTGGGGCTCTGTAGGGTGTGTTTGTGAACAGAGCCCCAGGACCAGCTTGCTTAGGGGACTCTTCTCCAGGTTCATCTCTCTGTAGGTGATGGCTTTGTTATGGAAGGTTTGGGAATCGCTTCCTTTTAGGTGGTTGTAGAATTTAACAGCTCTTTTCTGGATTTGATAATTAGTGGGTATCAGCCTAATTCTGCTCTGCATGCATTATTTGGTGTTCTACGTTGTACATGGAGGATATGTTTGCAGAATTCTGCATGCAGAGTCTCAATTTGGTGTTTGTCCCATTTTGTGAATTCTTGGTTGGTGAGCGGACCCCAGACCTCACAACTATAAAGGGCAAGGGGTTCTATAACTGATTCAAGTATTTTTAGCCAGATCCTAATTGGTATGTTGAATTTTGATGGCATAGAATGCCCTTCTTGCCTTGTCTCTCAGATCGTTCACAGCCTGTGGCACTGATGTTTAGGCCAAGGTATGTATAGTTTTTTGTGTGCTCTCGGGCAATGGTGTCTAGATGGAAATTGTATTTGTGGTCCTGGTGACTGGACCTTTTTTGGAATACCATTATTTTGATCTTACTGAGATTTACTGTCAGGGTCCAGGTCTGGCAGAATCTGTGCAGAATACCTAGATGCTGCTGTAGGCCCTCCTTGGTTGGTGACAGAAGCACCAGATAATCAGCAAACAGTGGACATTTGACTTCAGATTCTAGTAGGGTGAGACCGGATACTGCAGACTTTTCTAGTGCCCTCGCCAATTTGTTGATTTATATGTTGACGTGGGAGGGGCTTAAGCTGCATCCCTGTCTCACCCCACGGCTCTGTGGGAAGAATTTTGTGTGTTTTTTAACAATCACACTTGTTGTTTGTGTACATGGATTTTATAATGTCGTATGCTTTACACCCCAAAGCCACTTTCCATCAATTTGTATAGCAGACCCTCCTGGCAAATTGAGTCGAATGCTTTTTTGAAATCAACAAAGCATGAGAAGCAAATTTGACATTTGCTCAGTTTTCACTGAGGAAATGTACGAGTCTGCTGTTAATGACAATGCAGAGGATTTTCCCAAGGTTGCTGTTGACGAATATCACAAGGTAGTTATTGGGGTCAAATTTGTCTCCACTTTTGTGGATTGGGGTGATCAGTCATGGGTAACATATGTTGGGGAAGATGCCAGAGCTAAGGATGATGTTAAAGAGTTTTAGTATCTCTCTCTCTATGCTCAGTGTTTTTTTAGTTGTGAATTTAAATCACTGCCTAATATACTGGGGGATGTGCTTCTTCTCTCCAGGTAACTACACATCAGCATTCACACAGCGCTTTTTCCCAAAAGAAATGAGGACAGTTACAAAACAGAACCGTGTCTGCCTGTGTGTTGTCTGTGTGTGCAGAAGTGCTGTGGGTGTGTCTATTGATGTGTGTGTGTGTGTGCGTGTGTTTCTCTCAGTGTGAGTCGGGTGAGCAGGTTGTCAGGCCATATGGTGTGTACCCAGGTG
>NW_027261137.1:547500-557500 GCF_045791955.1 Oncorhynchus clarkii lewisi | reverse complement strand
TCCCTCCCCCTCTCTTTCTCTCTCCCTCCCCCCTCTCTTTCTCTCTCCCTCTGTCCCCCTCTCTTTCTCTCTCCCCCAGCTTTCTCTCGCTCTGTCTCTGTCTCTACCTCCCTCCCTCTCTGTCTCTCTCCACCTCCCTCCCTCTCTGTCTCTCTCTATCTCCCCCTCTGTCTCTCTCCACCTCCCTCTCTGTGTCTCTCTCTACCTTCCACCCTCTCTGTCTCTCTCCACCTCCCTCCCTCTCTGTCTCTCTCCACCTCCCTCTCTGTGTCTCTCTCTACCTTCCGCCCTCTCTGTCTCTCTCTACCTCACTCTCTCTCTGTGGCTCTCTCTACCTCCCTCCCTCTCTGTCTCTCTCTATCTCCCTCTCTGTCTCTCTCCACCTCCCTCTCTGTGTCTCTCTATACCTTCCACCCTCTCTGTCTCTCTCTACCTCACTCTCTCTCTGTGGCTCTTTCTCTCTTCCCTCTCTGTCCTTCTATCTATCTCTCTCCCCCTCTCTCCCCCTTTTCCCCCTCCCACCATTCCCCCTTGTCTCTCTCTGCCTCTTCTCAATCCCTTCCTCTCTGTCCCCCTCCCTTCCCATCATCCCTCCTGCAAAGAAGAGGGATGCAAAAAAGGAGAGCAAAATGCAAACGGTAAAATCTGGTTGAGAAAAATGTGTTAAAAGGCTCTCAGGGGTGTGAGATGTGACTAAAAATACCAGGAGGAAAAAGGAAAAGGTCCCTCCTGGTGCTTTGATGACAGCCTTGTACCTTTCCTCCTTCCTCTGAAGGGAAGACAGAGAGAAAGGGGGATATGAGAGGGAGCGAAAGTGGAGACAGAGATAGAGAGAGAAAAAAGAGAGAGAGAAAGGGGGATAAGAGAGGGAGGACAGAGATAGAGAGAGGGGAACGAGAGAGAGAGAAGGGGGATAAGAGAGGGAGGACAGAGATAGAGAGAGGGGAAAGAGAGAGAGAGAAGGGGGGATAAGAGAGGGAGGACAGAGATAGAGAGAGGGGAAAGAGAGAGAGAGAAAGCAGGATAAGAGAGGGAGGACAGAGATAGAGAGAGGGGAAAGAGAGAGAGAAAGGGGGATATGAGATGAGGCGAGACTTGAGACAGAGATAGAGAGAGGGGAACGAGGGGGAATGAGAGAGAAAAAGGGGGATATGAGAGGGAAAGACAGAGGGGAACTAGGGAACTAGGGAAGAAATAGAGAGGGGAACTAGGGAGGAAAGAGAGAGGGAAAGACAGAGGGGAACTAGGGAACTAGGGAGGAAAGAGAGAGGGAAAGGGGAACAAGGGAACTAGGGAGGAAAGAGAGAGGGAAAGGCAGAGGGGAACTAGGTAACTAGGGAGGAAAGAGAAAGGGAAAGGGGAACTAGGGAACTAGGGAACTAGGGAGGAAAGAGAGGGGGAAAGACAGAGGGGAACTAGGAAACTAGGGAGGAAAGAGAGAGGGAAAGGCAGAGGGGAACTAAGGAACTAAGGAGGAACGAGAGAGGGAAAGACAGATGGGAACAAGGGAACTAAGGAGGAAAGAGAGAGGGAAAGGGGAACTAGGGAACTAGGGAGGAAAGAGAGAGGGAAAGGGGAACTAGGGAACTAGGGAGGAAAGAGAGGGGGAAAGACAGAGGGGAACTAGGGAGGAAAGAGAGAGGGAAAGACAGAGGGGAACTAGGGAACTAGGGAGGAAAGAAAGAGGGAAAGGGGAACTAGGGAAATATGGAGGAAAGATAGAGGGAAAGGGGAACTAGTGAACTAGGGAGGAAAGATAGAGGGAAAGGGGAACTAGGGAATTAGGGAGGAAAGAGAGAGGGAAAGACAGAGGGGAACTAGGGAACTAGGGAGGAAAGATAGAGGGAAAGGGGAACTAGGGAACTAGGGAGGAAAGAGACAGGGAAAGACAGAGGGGAACTAGGGAACTAGGGAACTAGGGAGGAAAGAGAGAGGGAAAGACAGAGGGGAACTAGGGAACTAGGGAGGAAAGAGAGAGGGAAAGACAGAGGGGAACTATGGAGGAAAGAGAGAGGGAAAGGGGAAAAAGGGAACTAGGGAGGAAAGATAGAGGGAAAGGGGAACTAGGGTACTAGGGAACTAGGGAGGAAAGAAAGAGGGAAAGACAGAGGGGAACTAGGGAACTAGGGAGGAAAGATAGAGGGAAAGGGGAACTAGGGAACTAGGGAGGAAAGAGAGAGGGAAAGGGGAACTAGGGAACTAGGGAGGAAAGAGAGAGGGAAAGGGGAACAAGGGAACTAGGGAGGAAAGATAGAGGGAAAGGGGAACTAGGGAACTAGGGAGGAAAGAGGGAGGGAAAGACAGAGGGGAACTAGGGAACTAGGGAGGAAAGAGAGAGGGAAAGGGGAACAAGGGAACTAGGGAGGAAAGATAGAGGGAAAGGGGAACTAGGGAACTAGGGAGGAAAGAGAGAGGGAAAGGGGAACAAGGGAACTAGGGAGGAAAGATAGAGGGAAAGACAGAGGGGAACTAGGGAACTAGGGAGGAAAGAGAGAGGGAAAGGGGAACTAGTGAACTAGGGAGGAAAGAGAGAGGGAAAGGGGAACTAGGGAACTAGAGAGGAAAGAGAGAGGGAAAGGGGAACTAGGGAACTAGGGAGGAAAGAGAAAGGGAAAGGGGAACTAGGGAGGAAAGACAGATGGAAAGGGGAACTATGGAACTAGGGAGGAAAGAGAGAGGGAAAGGGGAACTAGGGAACTAGGGAGGAAAGAGAAAGGGAAAGGGGGACTAGGGAGGAAAGACAGAGGGGACTTAGTGCATCTTATTAGGTTGAAGGAGGGAGTTGCTGTTGCTCTTTTAGAACCACAGGGGCCTTTCTCAGGTCCCTACTGAAATAAACACCTTATTTCAGTTCTATAGCTGTAAATAGTGGATTTACACAGTAATAATATATATTCACCTCACTCTCAGAGGAATAAGTAGTACTGCTGGGTTTTACACAGTAATAATATATATTCACCTCACTCTCAGAGAAGTGTCCTGCTGGGTTTTACACAGTAATAATATATATTCACCTCACTCTCAGAGAAGTGTACTGCTGGGTTTTACACAGTAATAATATATATCCACCTCACTCTCAGAGGAATAAGTAGTACTGCTGGGTTTTACACAGTAATAATATATATCCACCTCACTCTCAGAGGAATAAGTAGTACTGCTGGGTTTTACACAGTAATAATATATATCCACCTCACTCTCAGAGGAATAAGTAGTACTGCTGGGTTTTACACAGTAATAATATATATTCACCTCACTCTCAGAGGAATAAGTAGTACTGCTGGGTTTTACACAGTAATAATATATATTCACCTCACTCTCAGAGGAATAAGTAGTACTGCTGGGTTTTACACAGTAATAATATATATTCACCTCACTCTCAGAGGAATAAGTAGTACTGCTGGGTTTTACACAGTAATAATATATATCCACCTCACTCTCAGAGGAATAAGTAGTACTGCTGGGTTTTACACAGTAATAATATATATTCACCTCACTCTCAGAGGAATAAGTAGTACTGCTGGGTTTTACACAGTAATAATATATATTCACCTCACTCTCAGAGGAATAAGTAGTACTGCTGGGTTTTACACAGTAATAATATATATTCACCTCACTCTCAGAGGAATAAGTAGTACTGCTGGGTTTTACACAGTAATAATATATATCCACCTCACTCTCAGAGGAATAAGTAGTACTGCTGGGTTTTACACAGTAATAATATATATTCACCTCACTCTCAGAGAAGTGTACTGCTGGGTTTTACACAGTAATAATATATATTCACCTCACTCTCAGAGAAGTGTCCTGCTGGGTTTTATACAGTAATAATATATATCCACCTCACTCTCAGAGGAATAAGTAGTACTGCTGGGTTTTACACAGTAATAATATATATTCACCTCACTCTCAGAGGAATAAGTAGTACTGCTGGGTTTACACAGTAATAATATATATTCACCTCACTCTCAGAGGAATAAGTAGTACTGCTGGGTTTTACACAGTAATAATATATATCCACCTCACTCTCAGAGAAGTGTCCTGCTGGGTTTTACACAGTAATAATATATATTCACCTCACTCTCAGAGGAATAAGTAGTACTGCTGGGTTTTATACAGTAATAATATATATTCACCTCACTCTCAGAGGAATAAGTAGTACTGCTGGGTTTTACACAGTAATAATATATATCCACCTCACTCTCAGAGGAATAAGTAGTACTGCTGGGTTTTACACAGTAATAATATATATCCACCTCACTCCCAGAGAAGTGTCCTGCTGGGTTTTATACAGTAATAATATATATCCACCTCACTCTCAGAGAAGTGTCCTGCTGGGTTTTACACAGTAATAATATATATCCACCTCACTCTCAGAGGAATAAGTAGTACTGCTGGGTTTTACACAGTAATAATATATATTCACCTCACTCTCAGAGGAATAAGTAGTACTGCTGGGTTTTACACAGTAATAATATATATTCACCTCACTCTCAGAGAAGTGTCCTGCTGGGTTTTACACAGTAATAATATATATCCACCTCACTCTCAGAGA
The DNA here is from genome assembly GCF_045791955.1 of Oncorhynchus clarkii lewisi. Lineage (NCBI taxonomy): Eukaryota > Metazoa > Chordata > Actinopteri > Salmoniformes > Salmonidae > Oncorhynchus > Oncorhynchus clarkii. Next base: position 552,948 of record NW_027261137.1, on the reverse strand, counting down.
AGTGTCCTGCTGGGTTTTACACAGTAATAATATATATTCACCTCACTCTCAGAGGAATAAGTAGAACTGCTGGGTTTTACACAGTAATAATATATATCCACCTCACTCTCAGAGGAATAAGTAGTACTGCTGGGTTTTACACAGTAATAATATATATTCACCTCACTCTCAGAGAAGTGTCCTGCTGGGTTTTACACAGTCATAATATATATCCACCTCACTCTCAGAGGAATAAGTAGTACTGCTGGGTTTTATACAGTAATAATATATATCCACCTCACTCTCAGAGGAATAAGTAGAACTGCTGGGTTTTACACAGTAATAATATATATTTACCTCACTCTCAGAGGAATAAGTAGAACTGCTGGGTTTTACACAGTAATAATATATATCCACCTCACTCTCAGAGGAATAAGTAGAACTGCTGGGTTTTACACAGTAATAATATATATCCACCTCACTCTCAGAGGAATAAGTAGTACTGCTGGGTTTTACACAGTAATAATATATATTCACCTCACTCTCAGAGGAATAAGTAGTACTGCTGGGTTTTACACAGTAATAATATATATCCACCTCACTCTCAGAGGAATAAGTAGTACTGCTGGGTTTTACACAGTAATAATATATATTCACCTCACTCTCAGAGGAATAAGTAGTACTGCTGGGTTTTACACAGTAATAATATATATTCACCTCACTCTCAGAGGAATAAGTACTGCTGGGTTTTACACAGTAATAATATATATTCACCTCACTCTCAGAGGAATAAGTAGTACTGCTGGGTTTTACACAGTAATAATATATATTCACCTCACTCTCAGAGGAATAAGTAGTACTGCTGGGATTTACACAGTAATAATATATATTCACCTCACTCTCAGAGGAATAAGTAGTACTGCTGGGTTTTACACAGTAATAATATATATTCACCTCACTCTCAGAGGAATAAGTAGTACTGCTGGGTTTTACACAGTAATAATATATATTCACCTCACTCTCAGAGGAATACGTAGTACTGCTGGGTTTTACACAGTAATAATATATATTCACCTCACTCTCAGAGAAGTGTACTGCTGGGTTTTACACAGTAATAATATATATCCACCTCTCTCTCAGAGAAGTGTCCTGCTGGGTTTTACACAGTAATAATATATATCCACCTCACTCTCAGAGGAATAAGTAGTACTGCTGGGTTTTACACAGTAATAATATATATTCACCTCACTCTCAGAGGAATAAGTAGTACTGCTGGGTTTTACACAGTAATAATATATATTCACCTCACTCTCAGAGGAATAAGTAGTACTGCTGGGTTTTACACAGTAAAAATATATATCCACCTCACTCTCAGAGGAATAAGTAGTACTGCTGGGTTTTACACAGTAATAATATATATCCACCTCACTCTCAGAGGAATACGTAGTACTGCTGGGTTTTACACAGTAATAATATATATCCACCTCACTCTCAGAGGAATAAGTAGTACTGCTGGGTTTTACACAGTAATAATATATATCCACCTCACTCTCAGAGGAATAAGTAGTACTGCTGGGTTTTACACAGTAATAATATATATTCACCTCACTCTCAGAGAAGTGTCCTGCTGGGTTTTACACAGTAATAATATATATTCACCTCACTCTCAGAGGAATAAGTAGTACTGCTGGGTTTTACACAGTAATAATATATATTCACCTCACTCTCAGAGGAATAAGTAGTACTGCTGGGTTTTACACAGTAATAATATATATTCACCTCACTCTCAGAGGAATAAGTAGAACTGCTGGGTTTTACACAGTAATAATATATATCCACCTCACTCTCAGAGGAATAAGTAGTACTGCTGGGTTTTACACAGTAATAATATATATTCACCTCACTCTCAGAGAAGTGTCCTGCTGGGTTTTACACAGTCATAATATATATCCACCTCACTCTCAGAGGAATAAGTAGTACTGCTGGGTTTTATACAGTAATAATATATATCCACCTCACTCTCAGAGGAATAAGTAGAACTGCTGGGTTTTACACAGTAATAATATATATTTACCTCACTCTCAGAGGAATAAGTAGAACTGCTGGGTTTTACACAGTAATAATATATATCCACCTCACTCTCAGAGGAATAAGTAGAACTGCTGGGTTTTACACAGTAATAATATATATCCACCTCACTCTCAGAGGAATAAGTAGTACTGCTGGGTTTTACACAGTAATAATATATATTCACCTCACTCTCAGAGGAATAAGTAGTACTGCTGGGTTTTACACAGTAATAATATATATCCACCTCACTCTCAGAGGAATAAGTAGTACTGCTGGGTTTTACACAGTAATAATATATATTCACCTCACTCTCAGAGGAATAAGTAGTACTGCTGGGTTTTACACAGTAATAATATATATTCACCTCACTCTCAGAGGAATAAGTAGTACTGCTGGGTTTTACACAGTAATAATATATATTCACCTCACTCTCAGAGGAATAAGTAGTACTGCTGGGATTTACACAGTAATAATATATATTCACCTCACTCTCAGAGGAATAAGTAGTACTGCTGGGTTTTACACAGTAATAATATATATTCACCTCACTCTCAGAGGAATAAGTAGTACTGCTGGGTTTTACACAGTAATAATATATATTCACCTCACTCTCAGAGGAATACGTAGTACTGCTGGGTTTTACACAGTAATAATATATATTCACCTCACTCTCAGAGAAGTGTACTGCTGGGTTTTACACAGTAATAATATATATCCACCTCTCTCTCAGAGAAGTGTCCTGCTGGGTTTTACACAGTAATAATATATATCCACCTCACTCTCAGAGGAATAAGTAGTACTGCTGGGTTTTACACAGTAATAATATATATTCACCTCACTCTCAGAGGAATAAGTAGTACTGCTGGGTTTTACACAGTAATAATATATATTCACCTCACTCTCAGAGGAATAAGTAGTACTGCTGGGTTTTACACAGTAAAAATATATATCCACCTCACTCTCAGAGGAATAAGTAGTACTGCTGGGTTTTACACAGTAATAATATATATCCACCTCACTCTCAGAGGAATACGTAGTACTGCTGGGTTTTACACAGTAATAATATATATCCACCTCACTCTCAGAGGAATAAGTAGTACTGCTGGGTTTTACACAGTAATAATATATATCCACCTCACTCTCAGAGGAATAAGTAGTACTGCTGGGTTTTACACAGTAATAATATATATTCACCTCACTCTCAGAGAAGTGTCCTGCTGGGTTTTACACAGTAATAATATATATTCACCTCACTCTCAGAGGAATAAGTAGTACTGCTGGGTTTTACACAGTAATAATATATATTCACCTCACTCTCAGAGGAATAAGTAGTACTGCTGGGTTTTACACAGTAATAATATATATTCACCTCACTCTCAGAGGAATAAGTAGTACTGCTGGGTTTTACACAGTAATAATATATATCCACCTCACTCTCAGAGGAATAAGTAGTACTGCTGGGTTTTATACAGTAATAATATATATTCACCTCACTCTCAGAGGAATAAGTAGTACTGCTGGGTTTTACACAGTAATAATATATATCCACCTCACTCTCAGAGGAATAAGTAGTACTGCTGGGTTTTACACAGTAATAATATATATCCACCTCACTCTCAGAGGAATACGTAGTACTGCTGGGTTTTATACAGTAATAATATATATTCACCTCACTCTCAGAGGAATAAGTAGTACTGCTGGGTTTTACACAGTAATAATATATATCCACCTCACTCTCAGAGGAATAAGTAGTACTGCTGGGTTTTACACAGTAATAATATATATTCACCTCACTCTCAGAGGAATAAGTAGTACTGCTGGGTTTTATACAGTAATAATATATATTCACCTCACTCTCAGAGGAATAAGTAGTACTGCTGGGTTTTACACAGTAATAATATATATTCACCTCACTCTCAGAGGAATAAGTAGTACTGCTGGGTTTTACACAGTAATAATATATATCCACCTCACTCTCAGAGGAATAAGTAGTACTGCTGGGTTTTACACAGTATTAATATATATTCACCTCACTCTCAGAGGAATAAGTAGTACTGCTGGGTTTTACACAGTAATAATATATATCCACCTCACTCTCAGAGGAATAAGTAGTACTGCTGGGTTTTACACAGTAATAATATATATCCACCTCACTCTCAGAGAAGTGTCCTGCTGGGTTTTACACAGTAATAATATATATTCACCTCACTCTCAGAGAAGTGTCCTGCTGGGTTTTACACAGTAATAATATATATTCACCTCACTCTCAGTGGAATAAGTAGTACTGCTGGGTTTTACACAGTAATAATATATATTCACCTCACTCTCAGAGGAATAAGTAGTACTGCTGGGTTTTACACAGTAATAATATATATTCACCTCACTCTCAGAGAAGTGTCCTGCTGGGTTTTACACAGTAATAATATATATTCACCTCACTCTCAGAGAAGTGTCCTGCTGGGTTTTACACAGTAATAATATATATTCACCTCACTCTCAGAGAAGTGTCCTGCTGGGTTTTACACAGTAATAATATATATTCACCTCACTCTCAGAGAAGTGTCCTGCTGGGTTTTACACAGTAATAATATATATTCACCTCACTCTCAGAGAAGTGTCCTGCTGGGTTTTACACAGTAATAATATATATTCACCTCACTCTCAGAGAAGTGTCCTGCTGGGTTTTACACAGTAATAATATATATTCACCTCACTCTCAGAGAAGTGTCCTGCTGGGTTTTACACAGTAATAATATATATTCACCTCACTCTCAGAGGAATAAGTAGTACTGCTGGGTTTTACACAGTAATAATATATATCCACCTCACTCTCAGAGGAATAAGTAGTACTGCTGGGTTTTACACAGTAATAATATCCACCTCACTCTCAGAGGAATACGTAGTACTGCTGGGTTTTACACAGTAATAATATATATTCACCTCATTCTCAGAGGAATACGTAGTACTGCTGGGTTTTATACAGTAATAATATATATCCACCTCACTCTCAGAGGAATAAGTAGTACTGCTGGGTTTTACACAGTAATAATATATATCCACCTCACTCTCAGAGGAATAAGTAGTACTGCTGGGTTTTACACAGTAATAATATATATTCACCTCACTCTCAGAGGAATAAGTAGTACTGCTGGGTTTTACACAGTAATAATATATATTCACCTCACTCTGAGGAATAAGTAGTACTGCTGGGTTTTACACAGTAATAATATATATCCACCTCACTCTCAGAGGAATAAGTAGTACTGCTGGGTTTTACACAGTAATAATATATATTCACCTCACTCTCAGAGGAATAAGTAGTACTGCTGGGTTTTACACAGTAATAATATATATTCACCTCACTCTCAGAGGAATAAGTAGTACTGCTGGGTTTTACAC
>NW_027261137.1:532500-542500 GCF_045791955.1 Oncorhynchus clarkii lewisi | reverse complement strand
CCTCCTCAGAAGACTGAGAAAACAACCTGTTTGTCAAACCTGAACCCCCCCATCTCCTCCTCAGAAGACTGAGAAAACAACCTGTTTGTCAAACCTGAACCCCCCCCCATCTCCCCCTCAGAAGACTGAGAAAACAACCTGTTTGTCAAACCTGAACCACCCCCATCTCCTCCTCAGAAGACTGAGAAAACAACCTGTTTGTCAAACCTGAACCCCCCCATCTCCTCCTCAGAAGACTGAGAAAACAACCTGTTTGTCAAACCTGACCCCTCCCATCTCCTCCTCAGAAGACTGAGAAAACAACCTGTTTGTCAAACCTGAACCCCCCCCATCTCCTCCTCAGAAGACTGAGAAAACAACGTGTTTGTCAAACCTGAACCCCCCCATCTCCTCCTCAGAAGACTGAGAAAACAACCTGTTTGTCAAACCTGAACCCCCCCATCTCCTCCTCAGAAGACTGAGAAAACAACCTGTTTGTCAAACCTGAACCCCCCCCGCTCCTCCTCAGAAGACTGAGAAAACAACCTGTTTGTCATACCTGAACCCCCCCCCCATCTCCCCCTCAGAAGACTGAGAAAACAACCTGTTTGTCAAACCTGAACCACCCCCATCTCCTCCTCAGAAGACTGAGAAAACAACCTGTTTGTCAAACCTGAACCCCCCCCATCTCCTCCTCAGAAGACTGAGAAAACAACCTGTTTGTCAAACCTGAACCCCCCCATCTCCTCCTCAGAAGACTGAGAAAACAACCTGTTTGTCAAACCTGAACCCTCCCATCTCCTCCTCAGAAGACTGAGAAAACAACCTGTTTGTCAAACCTGAACCCCCCCCATCTCCTCCTCAGAAGACTGAGAAAACAACGTGTTTGTCAAACCTGAACCCCCCCATCTCCTCCTCAGAAGACTGAGAAAACAACCTGTTTGTCAAACCTGAACCCCCCCCATCTCCTCCTCAGAAGACTGAGAAAACAACCTGTTTGTCAAACCTGAACCCTCCCATCTCCTCCTCAGAAGACTGAGAAAACAACCTGTTTGTCAAACCTGAACCCCCCCATCTCCTCCTCAGAAGACTGAGAAAACAACCTGTTTGTCAAACCTGAACCCCCCCATCTCCTCCTCAGAAGACTGAGAAAACAACCTGTTTGTCAAACCTGAACCCCCCCATCTCCTCCTCAGAAGACTGAGAAAACAACCTGTTTGTCAAACCTGAACCCCCCCCATCTCCTCCTCAGAAGACTGAGAAAACAACCTGTTTGTCAAACCTGAACCCCCCCATCTCCTCCTCAGAAGAGTGAGAAAACAACCTGTTTGTCAAACCTGAACCCTCCCATCTCCTCCTCAGAAGACTGAGAAAACAACCTGTTTGTCAAACCTGAACCCCCCCATCTCCTCCTCAGAAGACTGAGAAAACAACCTGTTTGTCAAACCTGAACCCCCCCATCTCCTCCTCAGAACTCTGAGAAAACAACCTGTTTGTCAAACCTGAACCCTCCCATCTCCTCCTCAGAAGACTGAGAAAACAACCTGTTTGTCAAACCTGAACCCCCCCATCTCCTCCTCAGAAGACTGAGAAAACAACCTGTTTGTCAAACCTGAACCCCCCCACCTCCTCCTCAGAAGACTGAGAAAACAACCTGTTTGTCAAACCTGAACCCCCCCATCTCCTCCTCAGAAGACTGAGAAAACAACCTGTTTGTCAAACCTGAACCCCCCCATCTCCTCCTCAGAAGACTGAGAAAACAACCTGTTTGTCAAACCTGAACCCCCCCCCATCTCCTCCTCAGAAGACTGAGAAAACAACCTGTTTGTCAAACCTGAACCACCCCCATCTCCTCCTCAGAAGACTGAGAAAACAACCTGTTTGTCAAACCTGAACCCCCCCCATCTCGTCCTCAGAAGACTGAGAAAACAACCTGTTTGTCAAACCTGAACCCCCCCATCTCCTCCTCAGAAGACTGAGAAAACAACCTGTTTGTCAAACCTGAACCCTCCCATCTCCTCCTCAGAAGACTGAGAAAACAACCTGTTTGTCAAACCTGAACCCCCCCCATCTCCTCCTCAGAAGACTGAGAAAACAACGTGTTTGTCAAACCTGAACCCCCCCATCTCCTCCTCAGAAGACTGAGAAAACAACCTGTTTGTCAAACCTGAACCCCCCCATCTCCTCCTCAGAAGACTGAGAAAACAACCTGTTTGTCAAACCTGAACCCTCCCATCTCCTCCTCAGAAGACTGAGAAAACAACCTGTTTGTCAAACCTGAACCCCCCCATCTCCTCCTCAGAAGACTGAGAAAACAACCTGTTTGTCAAACCTGAACCCCCCCATCTCCTCCTCAGAAGACTGAGAAAACAACCTGTTTGTCAAACCTGAACCCCCCCATCTCCTCCTCAGAAGACTGAGAAAACAACCTGTTTGTCAAACCTGAACCCCCCCCATCTCCTCCTCAGAAGACTGAGAAAACAACCTGTTTGTCAAACCTGAACCCCCCCCCATCTCCTCCTCAGAAGACTGAGAAAACAACCTGTTTGTCAAACCTGAACCCTCCCATCTCCTCCTCAGAAGACTGAGAAAACAACCTGTTTGTCAAACCTGAACCCCCCCATCTCCTCCTCAGAAGACTGAGAAAACAACCTGTTTATCAAACCTGAACCCCCCCCATCTCCTCCTCAGAAGACTGAGAAAACAACCTGTTTGTCAAACCTGAACCCTCCCATCTCCTCCTCAGAAGACTGAGAAAACAACCTGTTTGTCAAACCTGAACCCCCCCCATCTCCTCCTCAGAAAACTGAGAAAACAACCTGTTTGTCAAACCTGAACCCCCCCATCTCCTCCTCAGAAGACTGAGAAAACAACCTGTTTGTCAAACCTGAACCCCCCCCATCTCCTCCTCAGAAGACTGAGAAAACAACCTGTTTGTCAAACCTGAACCCCCCCCATCTCCTCCTCAGAAGACTGAGAAAACAACCTGTTTGTGAAACCTGAACCCCCCCATCTCCTCCTCAGAAGACTGAGAAAACAACCTGTTTGTCAAACCTGAACCCCCCCCATCTCCTCCTCAGAAGACTGAGAAAACAACCTGTTTGTCAAACCTGAACCCTCCCATCTCCTCCTCAGAAGACTGAGAAAACAACCTGTTTGTCAAACATGAACCCCCCCATCTCCTCCTCAGAAGACTGAGAAAACAGCCTGTTTGTCAAACCTGAACACCCCCCATCTCCTCCTCAGAAAACAGAGAAAACAACCTGTTTGTCAAACCTGAACACCCCTCATCTCCTCCTCAGAAGACTGCTGATGTTGGCATGTTGATCAAAAGGCCTTCTGAGACAAATGAGTCAGCGATATATAGAGAGATATAATGTGTGTTACAAATGGCTCCCTATTCACTACGTAGTGCTGCACTACTTTTGACCAGTGCCCATTGGGTGGTAGTGCACTACGTAGGGAATAGGGTGCCATTTGGGAGTCAGCCTTACAGAGGTATTGGACAGTCAATCAGACTGAGGAAAGGGAGGCGCCTCATTAGGCGAGCGTCGCCACTCGCATGTCTTCCCCCGTGTGATCCAGGAAGCTACCATCTTGGGCTGTCGTCGGCATGACGATATGGGGGTCCATAAACCCTTTAATCAGGAGATATTCCAGAGTGATGTGTCTACAGATGTAGGATCTTAATTTGAGCCATTTTGCTACAGCAGGAAAATAATCCTGCCTCAACAGGAAATGTGAATTATTAAATTCATTGAATTTAATGGAGAATTTTTGGTGGGGTTGATACATTGTTCATCAGGGCAAATCTGAAAAGTGGAAATGACAGACTTTAGAGGCCTTTTTAAAACTCAAATACAGTACAAGTTTGCATTTCCTCACTTCTCTGCAACAAAAGAGTGATCACATTATGGTCCAACATCTGTATGTGAGTGTTGTTGTCGTCCTTCTCTCTCTCTTTGCCATATTTGAAGGGTTATCCTATCATCTTCTTCTAAATCCAGCACTTCTGCTCATTAAAAATAATATGATTCTGGAATCGGAACGGAGTCGTTGGATTCCACATTCCAAAGTACAAAAACCAATGCAAGGCTTGGACAGTGATGAGTTCATTTAGACTGAAGTGTACATGGCTGGTAGGAGACTAGAGGAGGGGGATGGCAGGGTGTGTTGGAAGCGGATGTGGACTTCTTCATGTAATAAGACCCAATACAAAAAGTTATTGAATGAAACTTGAGACATATTTTATTGCGGTTGATCAATTGGAAGGCGATAATCTTAGACGAAAGAAATTCCTGCGAGCAAACGCACAAACACATGCCATTATCACTCCTTAATCAACTGAATGGATCAGAATTCATTAAGGAGAATAAAGGGCTATTTGAATCGTGTAAAGTACACCAAGTCCCCAGAATGTCACCCAAAGTGCTGTTGTAAATGTATAATCACCATGGCAACACTCTGCATGGATGTAAGAAATACATTTTTTAAAATTGGACAGAAAATGGTTTAGTACTCAGACTAACCTTTGAAATGAAATCAATTTGGAGAGAAAATTGTTTAGCGCCCGTGAGTGTGTGCGTGTGCGTGTGTGTGTGTGTGTGTGTGTGATTATTTCAATATAGAAATCCTTCACTTCATAATGTTGGTCAAAACACTATAGATAGTTGATGGTATAATTTCATGAAGCACTGACCACCAGTCACTCAGTGTTATTACATTGAAAATCACTCCTATTAACATTTGAAATTTAGAATCGTCACATTTTTTTTAACCACATAAAACCCATTCACGTCTCGGCAGTTGGTCGGAACAAAATAATGAAATAGAAAAGTAACAGGCAATGTGTTCGTCAGAGCTTAATTTGCCATATTTGAAGGGTTATCTTATCCTCTTCCTCTAAACCCAGGGTGCCATTGGGAGCCAGCCTCTGCAGCCTGCAGGCTAAATGAACTCATCACTGTCCAAGCCTTGCATTGGTTTTTGGACTTTGGAATGTGGAATCCAGCGACTCCATTCCGATTCCAGAATCATATATATTAAATATCTCTTTTAGACTATTTTCCATTTAGAAACCTTTTACTTGGTCAGAACAGAAAATGATATGGTATCTAGATGATGTCAGAACTCTATTCTACAGTAGAGTATAGAGGTCGACCGACTATGATTTTTCAACGCCGATGCCGATTAATCGGCCAATTTATATATTTTTTTATTTGTAATAATGACAATTACAACAATACTGAATGAACACTTATTTTAACTTAATATAATATATCAATAAAATCTATTTAGCCTCAAATAAATAATGAAACAGGTTCAATTTGGTTTAAATAATGCAAAAACAAAGTGTTGGAGAAGAAAGTAAAAGTGCAATATGTGCTATGTAGGAAAGCTAACGTTTCAGTTCCTTGCTCAGAACATGAGAACATATGAAAGCTGGTGGTTCCTTTTAACATGAGTCTTCAATATTCCCAGGTAAGAAGTTTTAGGTTGTAATTGTTATAGGAATTATAGGACTATTTCTCTATATACGATGTGTATTTCATATACCTTTGACTATTGGATGTTCTTACAGGCACTTTAGTATTGCCAGTGTAACAGTATAGCTTCCGTCCCTCTCCTCGCCCCTACCTGGGTTCGAACCAGGAACACATCGACAACAGCCACCCTCGAAGCAGCGTTACCCATGCAGAGCAAGGGAAACAACCACCCCAAGTCTCAAAGCGAGTGACATTTGAAACGCTATTACCGCGCACCCCGCTAACTAGCTAGACATTTCACATCGGTTACACTAGCCTCATCTCGGGAGTTGATAGGCTTGAAATCATAAACAGCTCAATGCTTGAAGCACAGCGAAGAGCTGCTGGCAAAATCTACGAAAGTGCTGTTTGAATGAATGCTTACGAGCCTGCTGGTACCTACCACCGCTCAGTTAGACTGCTCTATCAAATCATAGACTTAATTATAACTTAATAACACACAGAAATACGAGCTTTAGGTCATTAATATGGTCGAATCCGGAAACTATCATCTCGAAAACAAGATGTTTATTCTTTCAGTGAAATACGGAACCGTTCTGTGTTTTATCTAACAGGTGGCATCCCTAAGTCTACATATTCCTGTTACATTGCACAACCTTCAATGTTATGTCATAATTACGTAAAATTCTGGCAAATTAGGCGGCCCAAACTGTTGCATACACCCTGACTCTACGCGCAATGAACGCAAGAGAAGTGACAAAATTTCACCTGGTTAATATTGCCTGCTAACCTGGATTTCTTTCAGCTAAATATGCACGTTTAAAAATATATACTTCTGTGTATTGATTTTAAGAAAGGCATTGATGTTTATGGTTAGGTACAGTCGTACAGTGATTGTGCTTTTTTCGCAAATTAGCTTTTGTTAAATCATCCCCCGTTTGGCGAAGTTGTCTGTCTTTGTTAGGAAGAAATAGTCTTCAAAGTTCGCAACCAGTCATGTTAGCAGGCAATATTAACTAAATATGCAGGATTAAAAATATATACTTGTGTATGGATTTTAAGACAGGCATTGATGTTTATGGTTAGGTACACGTTGGAGCAACGACAGTCCTTTTTCCGAATACGCATCGCATCGATTACATGCATTCAGAACCCGCTGGATAAACTAGTAATAACATCAACCATGTGTAGTTAACTAGTGATTATGATTCATATAAAATAATGTTTACTTACCCTACATTATTCATCTCATATGTATACGTATATACTGTACTCTATATCATCTACTGCTTCTTTATGTAATACATGTATCACTAGCCACTTTAAACTATGCCACTTTGTTTACATACTCATCTCATATGTATATACTGTACTCGATACCATCTACTGTATCTTGATTATGCCGCTCTGTACCATCACTCATTCATATATCTTTATGTACATATTCTTTATCCCTTTACACTTGTGTGTAAGGTAGTGGTTTTGGAATTGTTAGTTAGATTACTCGTTGGTTATTACTGCATTGTCGGAACTAGAAGCATAAGCATTTCGCTACACTCGCATTAACATCTGCTAACCATGTGTATGTGACAAATACATTTGATTTGATTTGATTAATTGTTTTTATAAGATAAGTTTAATGCTAGCGAGCAACTTACCTTGGCTTACTGCGTTCGCGTAACAGGCAGTCTCCTCGTGGAGTGCAATGTAATCAGGTGGTTAGAGCGTTGGACTAGTTAACTGTAAGGTTGCAAGATTGAATCACCGAGCTGACAAGGTAAAAATCTGTCATTCTGCCAATGAACAAGGTAGTTCACCCAACTTTCCTAGGCCGTTGTTGAAAATAAGAATGTGTTCTTAACTGACTTGCCAAGTTAAATAAAGATTAAATAAAGGTGTAAAAAATTTAAAAAATACCCATTTCCGATGGTTATGAAAACTTGAAATCGGCCCAAATTTATCGGCCATTCAGATTAATTGTTCCACCTCTAGTATAGTAGACTCAGACTGGTCCACCTGGCACCTCCTACCATACCCCGTTCAAAGGCACTTAAATCTGTTGTCTTACCCGTTCACCCTCTGAATGAAACACACACACAATCCATGTTTCTATTGTCTCTCTTCTTTAACCCGTCTCCTCTCCTTCATCTACACTGATTGAATTGGAATTAACAAGTGACATTAATAAGGGATCATAGCTTTCACCTGGATTCACCTGATCAGTCTATGTCATCGAAAAGGCAGGTTTTCTTAATGTTTTGTACACTGTGAGCCTCTTTCCCCACATCGAAAATAATTTTCGGCAGTTGGTTGAAACTCAAATTCTATTGCTACAATGTCAAAGCAACAGGCAACATGTTGCTCAGAGTTTCAGAGATACAATCGCTTCCCGCATTGACCAATGGTGATCAGATCAAACTGAAAGCCCATTGGCTAACGTTGCACAAAAAAAACTTTCAAATGTATTCCTTTGTCATTTTATTCTACACAGAAACCGTTCCCTTGTTGCCATAGGTCACCGTTAAATGATCTACATTCCACATATAGATACGATCTCAATCAGCGTTGAGCCAACGGTCACTCAGATCCTGACAAATGACCATGAAACTGCCACGACCACTTCAAGTCTTAATCCTGAACCCCATCCTCTCAAAGAGCCGGGCAACCCTCCTGCATTCCTACAACCATTTAAATGATAATCAAGACTAAATCCCTCTATTGTAACGACCCTAAAAAGAGACCCACAAAATGTCCGCCAGTCCACACACTGAAAAGTGTACGGCTGCGTCACAAATGATATACTGGACTACTTCTGACCTACAACCCTACTGCTTTTCAACACAGGAATCTGGTCCAAAGTAGTACACTATGCAGGGAATAGGGTGCCGGTTTGGACTCAGCCCAAGTCTCGGCAAAAGAAAGCTTTGACTCTGAGCCTTCGGGCCTATGAATAAGAAGCGAGCAGCGTGGAAATAGGTTTCTGTGTTCTGGGACGGCGTGGCCCCACTCAGGACGGGGTTAAGTAGTCAAGTGGTTCCTCTGTTATCTCTCCCAGTACTCTGGGATTTCTCATCTGGCTATTAGCATAGCCATTCAACTCTGAGTGTGGGTCCTAAATGGTACCCGTTTCTCTATACAGTTCACTGCTTTTAACCTGGGCCCATAGGGTTCCCCATAGGACTCCGGTTGGAAGTAGTGCACTATAAAGGGAATAGATTGCCAGTTTGTGATGTAGTGTTTGGCCGCTGGGGGCCGAGGGGCTGGGAAGGAGAGAGGGGCCCCAATCTCTCTCTCTCTCTCCTTCTGTCTCTCTCTGTATTCTACTGTCCGGGCCTCACTCCTCTCTCTAATCCCCTCTGCTAAGTCCCCCATTCGGAACAGAGTTTTAGAGAGGCTGTTTTGTCTCTTGGATTAGATGGATGGATGGTTGGAAGTCCACCTGCTCAGAGAGAAAGCAAGGGAAAAGGGAAGGGGCTGTAGTCCTATATATTGAGATATCCATTACCTCTACAGAGGGGCTGTAGTCCTATATATTGAGATATCCATTACCTCTACAGAGGGGTTTGTACATCTACTTGTTGATATGTTCATTACCTCTACAGAGGAGGCTGTAGTCCTATATATTGAGATATCCATTACCTCTACAGAGGGGTTTGTACATCTACTTGTTTATATATCCATTACCTCGGTCTCCCACATTTCTCCGATTTGACTGTTAAATTCTACTCTGTCTTTCATGCACTGATACAGATAGAAAGCCTTCAGAATCCACCACTAGGGGCAACGGTGAGCGTTACTACTGTAAACCGTGGGCTCTGGGATCCGAGGGAGGGGTGATCAGTCCCCATGGAAGACACCGAGGGGAGCGTGATCAGTCCCGGTGGTAGACTCCGAGGGGAGCGTGATCAGTCCCGGTGGTAGACTCCGAGGGGAGCGTGATCAGTCCCGGTGGTAGACTCCGAGGGGAGCGTGATCAGTCCCCGTGGAAGACTCCGAGGGGAGCGTGATCAGTTCCCATAGTAGACACCGAGGGGAGCGTGATCAGTCCCGGTGGTAGACTCCGAGGGGAGCGTGATCAGTCCCGGTGGTAGACTCCGAGGGGAGCGTGATCAGTCCCGGTGGTAGACTCCGAGGGGAGCGTGATCAGTCCCGGTGGTAGACTCCGAGGGGAGCGTGATCAGTCCCGGTGGTAGACTCCGAGGGGAGCGTGATCAGTCCCGGTGGTAGACTCCGAGGGGAGCGTGATCAGTCCCCGTGGCAGACACTCGTTTTTATCAACCCTTAACTTAACCATTCAGCATTAATGAAGGAGGAGCCACACAGGGTGTCACGTTTGGAGCAACTTTGAAATTTGACATTAGGAGAAAAGTGGATAAACTTCAGAATCTGAAGTGTAATAGGATGGAACCCTGGACTGTAGCGGTGCCTCAGCACTGCAATGCCTTAGTCTAGTTCTGTGCTAATGATCTGCCTGGACCTCTGTATGTGTAGGTGATGACTCCTCAATAACCCCATGGATATCTGATGGATCGTGC
>NW_027261137.1:507500-527500 GCF_045791955.1 Oncorhynchus clarkii lewisi | reverse complement strand
GAGAGGCGAGGGAAAACAAGAGAGGGGACGAGAGGGAGGGAAGGAGAGCGAGGAGGAGATTGGAATTGGGAGACGAGGAGAGAGGGAGGGTTAATGTAGGGTGAGGAAGGAGAGTAAGGGAGGGGGACGGGTAGGGAGAGGGTGGAAGAGGGAGAAAGGGGGAGGAAATGAGGGATAGGACAGGTGGGAGGTGAAGAATAAACATTTGTATCCAAATATTGACATGACATATGGGCCTATTCTACTGAGACGTACCCAGAGATATAGACCTAAAGGTTACTATCTACTGAGAAATACCCAGAGATATAGACCTCCTAAAGGTTACTATCTACTGAGACATACCCAGAGATATAGACCTCCTAAAGGTTACTATCTACTGAGACGTACCCAGAGTTATAGACCTAGAGGTTACTATCTACTGAGACATACCCAGAGATATAGACCTAAAGGTTACTATCTACTGAGACATACCCAGAGATGTAGACCTCCTAAAGGTTACTATCTACTGAGACATACCCAGAGATATAGACTAAAGGTTACTATCTACTGAGACATACCCAGAGATATAGACCTCCTAAAGGTTACTATCTACTGAGATATACCCAGAGATATAGACCTAAAGGTTACTATCTACTGAGACATACCCAGAGATATAGACCTCCTAAAGGTTACTATCTACTTAGACAAACCCAGAGATATAGACCTAAAGGTTACTATCTACTGAGACATACCCAGAGATATAGACCTAAAGGTTACTATCTACTGAGACGTACCCAGAGATATAGACCTCCTAAAGGTTACTATCTACTGAGACATACTCAGAGATATAGACCTAAAGGTTACTATCTACTGAGACATACCCAGAGATATAGACCTAAAGGTTACTATCTACTGAGACATACCCAGAGTTATAGACCTCCTAAAGGTTACTATCTACTGAGACATACCCAGAGATATAGACCTCCTAAAGGTTACTATCTACTGAGACATACCCAGAGATATAGACCTAAAGGTTATTATCTACTGAGACATACCCAGAGATATAGACCTCCTAAAGGTTACTATCTACTGAGACATACCCAGAGATATAGACCTCCTAAAGGTTACTATCTACTGAGACATACCCAGAGATATAGACCTAGAGGTTACTATCTACTGAGACATACCCAGAGTTATAGACCTAAAGGTTACTATCTACTGAGACGTACCCAGAGATATAGACCTCCTAAAGGTTACTATCTACTGAGACATACCCAGAGATATAGACCTAGAGGTTACTATCTACTGAGACATACCCAGAGATATAGACCTCCTAAAGGTTACTATCTACTGAGACGTACCCAGAGTTATAGACCTAGAGGTTACTATCTACTGAGACATACCCAGAGATATAGACCTAAAGGTTACTATCTACTGAGACATACCCAGAGATGTAGACCTCCTAAAGGTTACTATCTACTGAGACATACCCAGAGATATAGACTAAAGGTTACTATCTACTGAGACATACCCAGAGATATAGACCTCCTAAAGGTTACTATCTACTGAGATATACCCAGAGATATAGACCTAAAGGTTACTATCTACTGAGACATACCCAGAGATATAGACCTCCTAAAGGTTACTATCTACTTAGACAAACCCAGAGATATAGACCTAAAGGTTACTATCTACCGAGACATACCCAGAGATATAGACCTAAAGGTTACTATCTACTGAGACGTACCCAGAGATATAGACCTCCTAAAGGTTACTATCTACTGAGACATACTCAGAGATATAGACCTAAAGGTTACTATCTACTGAGACATACCCAGAGATATAGACCTAAAGGTTACTATCTACTGAGACATACCCAGAGTTATAGACCTCCTAAAGGTTACTATCTACTGAGACATACCCAGAGATATAGACCTCCTAAAGGTTACTATCTACTGAGACATACCCAGAGATATAGACCTAAAGGTTATTATCTACTGAGACATACCCAGAGATATAGACCTCCTAAAGGTTACTATCTACTGAGACATACCCAGAGATATAGACCTCCTAAAGGTTACTATCTACTGAGACATACCCAGAGATATAGACCTAGAGGTTACTATCTACTGAGACATACCCAGAGTTATAGACCTAAAGGTTACTATCTACTGAGACGTACCCAGAGATATAGACCTCCTAAAGGTTACTATCTACTGAGACATACCCAGAGATATAGACCTAAAGGTTATTATCTACTGAGACATACCCAGAGATATAGACCTCCTAAAGGTTACTATCTACTGAGACATACCCAGAGATATAGACCTCCTAAAGGTTACTATCTACTGAGACATACCCAGAGATATAGACCTAGAGGTTACTATCTACTGAGACATACCCAGAGTTATAGACCTAAAGGTTACTATCTACTGAGACGTACCCAGAGATATAGACCTCCTAAAGGTTACTATCTACTGAGACATACCCAGAGATATAGACCTAGAGGTTACTATCTACTGAGACATACCCAGAGTTATAGACCTAAAGGTTACTATCTACTGAGACGTACCCAGAGATATAGACCTCCTAAAGGTTACTATCTACTGAGACATACCCAGAGATATAGACCTAGAGGTTACTATCTACTGAGACATACCCAGAGTTATAGACCTAAAGGTTACTATCTACTGAGACATACCCAGAGATATAGACTAAAGGTTACAATCTACTGAGACAAACCCAGAGATATAGACCTAAAGCTTACTTTCTACTGAGACATAGCCAGAGTTATAGACCTCCTAAAGGTTACTATCTACTGAGACATACCCAGAGATATAGACCTCCTAAAGGTTACTATCTACTTAGACATACTCAGAGATATAGACCTAAAGGTTACTATCTACTGAGACATACCCAGAGATATAGACCTAAAGGTTACTATCTACTGAGACATACCCAGAGTTATAGACCTCGTAAAGGTTACTCTCTACTGAGACATACCCAGAGTTATAGACCTCCTAAAGGTTACTATCTACTGAGACATACCCAGAGTTATAGACCTCCTAAAGGTTACTATCTACTGAGACATACCCAGAGATATAGACCTACTAAAGGTTACTATTTACTGAGACATACCCAGAGTTATAGATCTCCTAAAGGTTACTATCTACTGAGACATACCCAGAGATATAGACCTACTAAAGGTTACTATCTACTGAGACATACCCAGAGATATAGACCTCCTAAAGGTTACTATCTACTGAGACATACCCAGAGATATAGACCTAAAGGTTACTATCTACTGAGACATTCCCAGAGTTATAGACCTCCTAAAGGTTACTATCTACTGAGACATACCCAGAGATATAGACCTCCTAAAGGTTACTATCTACTGAGACATACCCAGAGATATAGACTAAAGGTTACTATCTACTGAGACATACCCAGAGATATAGACCTCCTAAAGGTTACTATCTACTGAGACATACCCAGAGATATAGACCTAAAGGTTACTATCTACTGAGACATACTCAGAGATATAGACCTAAAGGTTACTATCTACTGAGACATACCCAGAGATATAGACCTAAAGGTTACTATCTACTGAGACATACCCAGAGTTATAGACCTCCTAAAGGTTACTATCTACTGAGACATACCCAGAGTTATAGACCTCCTAAAGGTTACTATCTACTGAGACATACCCAGAGTTATAGACCTCCTAAAGGTTACTATCTACTGAGACATACCCAGAGATATAGACCTACTAAAGGTTACTATTTACTGAGACATACCCAGAGATATAGACCTCCTAAAGGTTACTATCTACTGAGACATACCCAGAGTTATAGACCTCCTAAAGGTTACTATCTACTGAGACATACCCAGAGATATAGACCTAAAGGTTACTATCTACTGAGACATACCCAGAGATATAGACTAAAGGTTACTATCTACTGAGACATACCCAGAGATATAGACCTCCTATAGGTTACTATCTACTGAGACATACCCAGAGTTATAGACCTCCTAAAGTTTACTATCTACTGAGACATACCCAGAGTTATAGACCTCCTAAAGGTTACTATCTACTGAGACATACCCAGAGATATAGACCTACTAAAGGTTACTATTTACTGAGACATACCCAGAGATATAGACCTCCTAAAGGTTACTATCTACTGAGACATACCCAGAGTTATAGACCTCCTAAAGGTTACTATCTACTGAGACATACCCAGAGATATAGACCTAAAGGTTACTATCTACTGAGACATACCCAGAGATATAGCCTAAAGGTTACTATCTACTGAGACATACCCAGAGATATAGACCTCCTATAGGTTACTATCTACTGAGACATACCCAGAGATATAGACCTAAAGGTTACTATCTACTGAGACATACCCAGAGATATAGACTAAAGGTTACTATCTACTGAGACATACCCAGAGATATAGACCTCCTATAGGTTACTATCTACTGAGACATACCCAGAGATATAGACCTAAAGGTTACTATCTACTGAGACATACCCAGAGATATAGACCTCCTAAAGGTTACTATCTACTGAGACATACCCAGAGATATAGACCTCCTAAAGGTTACTATCTACTGAGACATACCCAGAGATATAGACCTAGAGGTTACTATCTACTGAGACATACCCAGAGTTATAGACCTAAAGGTTACTATCTACTGAGACATACCCAGAGATATAGACTAAAGGTTACTATCTACTGAGACATACCCAGAGATATAGACCTCCTATAGGTTACTGAGACATACCCAGAGATATAGACCTAAAGGTTACTATCTACTGAGACATACCCAGAGATATAGACCTCCTAAAGGTTACTATCTACTGAGACATACCCAGAGATATAGACCTCCTAAAGGTTACTATCTACTGAGACATACCCAGAGATATAGACCTAGAGGTTACTATCTACTGAGACATACCCAGAGTTATAGACCTAAAGGTTACTATCTACTGAGACATACCCAGAGATATAGACCTCCTAAAGGTTACTATCCACTAAGACATACCCAGAGATATAGACTAAAGGTTACTATCTACTGAGACAAACCCAGAGATATAGACCTAAAGGTTACTATCTACTGAGACATACCCAGAGTTATAGACCTCCTAAAGGTTACTATCTACTGAGACTTACCCAGAGATATAGACCTCCTAAAGGTTACTATCTACTGAGACATACCCAGAGATATAGACCTAAAGGTTACTATCTACTGAGAAATACCCAGAGATATAGACTAAAGGTTACTATCTACTTAGACGTACCTAGAGATATAGACCTCCTAAAGGTTACTATCTACTGAGACATACCCAGAGATATAGACCTCCTAAAGGTTACTATCTACTGAGACATACCCAGAGTTATAGACCTCGTAAAGGTTACTCTCTACTGAGACATACCCAGAGTTATAGACCTCCTAAAGGTTACTATCTACTGAGACATACCCAGAGATATAGACCTAAAGGTTACTATCTACTGAGAAATACCCAGAGATATAGACTAAAGGTTACTATCTACTTAGACGTACCTAGAGATATAGACCTCCTAAAGGTTACTATCTACTGAGACATACCCAGAGATATAGACCTCCTAAAGGTTACTATCTACTAAGACATACCCAGAGATATAGACTAAAGGTTACTATCTACTGAGACAAACCCAGAGATATAGACCTAAAGGTTACTATCTACTGAGACATACCCAGAGTTATAGACCTCCTAAAGGTTACTATCTACTGAGACTTACCCAGAGATATAGACCTCCTAAAGGTTACTATCTACTGAGACATACCCAGAGATATAGACCTAAAGGTTACTATCTACTGAGAAATACCCAGAGATATAGACTAAAGGTTACTATCTACTTAGACGTACCTAGAGATATAGACCTCCTAAAGGTTACTATCTACTGAGACATACCCAGAGATATAGACCTCCTAAAGGTTACTATCTACTGAGACATACCCAGAGTTATAGACCTCGTAAAGGTTACTCTCTACTGAGACATACCCAGAGTTATTGACCTCCTAAAGGTTACTATCTACTGAGACATACCCAGAGTTATAGACCTCCTAAAGGTTACTATCTACTGAGACATACCCAGAGATATAGACCTACTAAAGGTTACTATTTACTGAGACATACCCAGAGATATAGACCTCCTAAAGGTTACTATCTACTGAGACATACTCAGAGATATAGACCTAAAGGTTACTATCTACTGAGACATACTCAGAGATATAGACCTAAAGCTTACTATCTACTGAGACATACCCAGAGATATAGACCTAAAGGTTACTATCTACAGAGACATACCCAGAGATATAGACCTCCTAAAGGTTACTATGTACTGAGACATACCCAGAGATATAGACCTAAAGGTTACTATCTACTGAGACATACCCAGAGATATAGACCTAAAGGTTACTATCTACTGAGATATACCCAGAGATATAGACCTCCTAAAGGTTACTATGTACTGAGACTTACCCAGAGATATAGACCAAAATGTTACTATCTACTGAGACATTCCCAGAGTTATAGACCTCCTAAAGGTTACTATCTACTGAGACATACCCAGAGATATAGACCTCCTAAAGGTTACTATCTACTGAGACATACCCAGAGATATAGACTAAAGGTTACTATCTACTGAGACATACCCAGAGATATAGACCTAAAGGTTACTATCTACTGAGACATACCCAGAGATATAGACCTCCTAAAGGTTACTATCTACTGAGACATGCCCAGAGTTATAGACCTCCTAAAGGTTACTCTCTACTGAGACATACCCAGAGTTATAGACCTCCTAAAGGTTACTATCTACTGAGACATACCCAGAGTTATAGACCTCCTAAAGGTTACTATCTACTGAGACATACCCAGAGATGTAGACTAAAGGTTACTATCTACTGAGACATACCCAGAGATATAGACCTCCTAAAGGTTATTATCTACTGAGACATACCCAGAGATATGGACCTAAAGGTTACTCTCTACTGAGACATACCCAGAGATATAGACCTCCTAAAGGTTACTATCTACTTAGACATACCCAGAGATATAGACCTAAAGGTTACTATCTACTGAGACATACCCAGAGTTATAGACCTCCTAAAGGTTACTATCTACTGAGACTTACCCAGAGATATAGACCTAAAGGTTACTATCTACTGAGACATACCCAGAGTTATAGACCTCCTAAAGGTTACTATCTACTGAGACATACCCAGAGATATAGCCTAAAGGTTACTATCTACTGAGACATACCCAGAGATATAGACCTCCTATAGGTTACTATCTACTGAGACATACCCAGAGATATAGACCTAAAGGTTACTATCTACTGAGACATACCCAGAGATATAGACTAAAGGTTACTATCTACTGAGACATACCCAGAGATATAGACCTCCTATAGGTTACTATCTACTGAGACATACCCAGAGATATAGACCTAAAGGTTACTATCTACTGAGACATACCCAGAGATATAGACCTCCTAAAGGTTACTATCTACTGAGACATACCCAGAGATATAGACCTCCTAAAGGTTACTATCTACTGAGACATACCCAGAGATATAGACCTAGAGGTTACTATCTACTGAGACATACCCAGAGTTATAGACCTAAAGGTTACTATCTACTGAGACATACCCAGAGATATAGACCTCCTAAAGGTTACTATCTACTAAGACATACCCAGAGATATAGACTAAAGGTTACTATCTACTGAGACAAACCCAGAGACATAGACCTAAAGGTTACTATCTACTGAGACATACCCAGAGTTATAGACCTCCTAAAGGTTACTATCTACTGAGACTTACCCAGAGATATAGACCTCCTAAAGGTTACTATCTACTGAGACATACCCAGAGATATAGACCTAAATGTTACTATCTACTGAGAAATACCCAGAGATATAGACTAAAGGTTACTATCTACTTAGAAGTACCTAGAGATATAGACCTCCTAAAGGTTACTATCTACTGAGACATACCCAGAGATATAGACCTCCTAAAGGTTACTATCTACTGAGACATACCCAGAGTTATAGACCTCGTAAAGGTTACTCTCTACTGAGACATACCCAGAGTTATAGACCTCCTAAAGGTTACTATCTACTGAGACATACCCAGAGTTATAGACCTCCTAAAGGTTACTATCTACTGAGACATACCCAGAGATATAGACCTACTAAAGGTTACTATTTACTGAGACATACCCAGAGATATAGACCTCCTAAAGGTTACTATCTACTGAGACATACTCAGAGATATAGACCTAAAGGTTACTATCTACTGAGACATACTCAGAGATATAGACCTAAAGCTTACTATCTACTGAGACATACCCAGAGATATAGACCTAAAGGTTACTATCTACTGAGACATACCCAGAGATATAGACCTCCTAAAGGTTACTATGAACTGAGACATACCCAGAGATATAGACCTAAAGGTTACTATCTACTGAGACATACCCAGAGATATAGACCTAAAGGTTACTATCTACTGAGATATACCCAGAGATATAGACCTCCTAAAGGTTACTATGTACTGAGACTTACCCAGAGATATAGACCAACATGTTACTATCTACTGAGACATTCCCAGAGTTATAGACCTCCTAAAGGTTACTATCTACTGAGACATACCCAGAGATATAGACCTCCTAAAGGTTACTATCTACTGAGACATACCCAGAGATATAGACTAAAGGTTACTATCTACTGAGACATACCCAGAGATATAGACCTAAAGGTTACTATCTACTGAGACATACCCAGAGATATAGACCTCCTAAAGGTTACTATCTACTGAGACATGCCCAGAGTTATAGACCTCCTAAAGGTTACTCTCTACTGAGACATACCCAGAGTTATAGACCTCCTAAAGGTTACTATCTACTGAGACATACCCAGAGTTATAGACCTCCTAAAGGTTACTATCTACTGAGACATACCCAGAGATATAGACTAAAGGTTACTATCTACTGAGACATACCCAGAGATATAGACCTCCTAAAGGTTATTATCTACTGAGACATACCCAGAGATATGGACCTAAAGGTTACTCTCTACTGAGACATACCCAGAGATATAGACCTCCTAAAGGTTACTATCTACTTAGACATACCCAGAGATATAGACCTAAAGGTTACTATCTACTGAGACATACCCAGAGTTATAGACCTCCTAAAGGTTACTATCTACTGAGACGTACCCAGAGTTATAGACCTCCTAAAGGTTACTATCTACTGAGACATACCCAGAGATATAGACCTCCTAAAGGTTACTATCTACTGAGACATACCCAGAGATCGTTGACCAAGATGGCGTAGCAGTAGGACGTATTGTCGTGTAGTGTCCCTTGTATATATCGTTTGTTTTCGTTTTTTTCTTCACATATCTTTAAAACTTTTTGCTGAACCTCAACTTCTTCTAAATACTCTCCTGCAACCCGCCTCACCCAACGTAGCTATTTTTCCTAAAGTATTTATATTTACTTCGGACCTGGAACCCCTCAACTGAAGCTAGCCAACGAACTACCAGCTTCAGCAAAACATTGCTAGCGGTCTTCAGCTAACCGGTCATCAGCTAACCTTTAGCTCGGAAAGCTCTCGCCAGTTCGAACAACGCGACTCTAACCAGAGCATAACGGACCTATTTATTATTTTATTTTATTTTTCATCCCCGGATTCCCATCGCAAACGGAACAGTTTGAGCTCCTGGGCTACAATATCCAGACCCACGACCGGTCCATCGATGTCACTGCATGAAGAGGAATAAACAGATACCCCCATCGCGACGTCCCCAAAGGCTAACTCTCTAGCCCTTGCTATCTCCTTGCTTGCAAATTCGGCCTGCTAACTGCTAGCTTGTTTAGCCCGGTCCGCTAACTGCTACCGTGTTTAGCACCGTCTACTAACTGTTAGCTTGTTAGCACAGGCCTGCTAACTGTCTGAATCGCCGCGTCCCAAACACTCACTGAACCCATATTTACTTTCTATCCCTTTTCGATTTTTTTATTTGTTTATACCTTCCGGTAACCTGCCTCACCCAATGTGATACGGAACCGCTATTATCTTTACATTTTAGAACACACTCAAGAACCTCCAGAAGCTAACCAGCTAACTGGCTACAAGCTATTTGGTCATTGTTAGTTTTCTAACCTGGATAACACTCGCCAGTCCAGCTTCCCTGCCCCATCCACCGCTGCCCCTTGGACACTGATCACTTGGCTACATAGCTGATGCATGCTGGACTGTCCATTAATCACGGTAATCCATTCTGCTTGTTTATGTTTTATCTGTCGGCCCCAGCCGCACTTAGGCTCTGTGTGTAGTTAATCCGACCCTCTCTGCCTAATCAATCGCCATTCTACCTGCTGTTGTTGTGCTAGCTGATTAGCTGTTGTCTCACCTACTGTTTTAGCTAGCTCTCCCAATTCAACACCTGTGATTACTGTATGCCTCGCTGTATGTCTCTCTCAAATGTCAATATGCCTTGTATACTGTTGTGCAGGTTAGTTATCATTGTTTTAGTTTACAATGGAGCCCCTAGTTCCACTCTTTATACCCCTGTTACCTCCTTTGTCCCACCCCCCACACATGCGGTGACCTCACCCATTACAACCAGCATGTCCAGAGATACAACCTCTCTCATCATCACCCAGTGCCTGGGCTTACCTCCGCTGTACCCGCACCCCACCATACCCCTGTTTGCGCATTATGCCCTGAATATATTCTACCATGCCCAGAAACCTGCTCCTCTTATTCTCTGTCCCCAACGCCCTAGGCGACCAGTTTTGATAGCCTTCAGCCGCACCCTCATACTACTCCTTCTCTGTTCCGCGGGTGATGTGGAGGTAAACCAAGGCCCTGCATGTCCCCAGGCACCCTCATTTGTTGACTTCTGTGATCGAAAAAGCCTTGGTTTCATGCATGTCAACATCAGAAGCCTCCTCCCTAAGTTTGTCTTACTCACTGCTCTAGCACACTCTGCTAACCCTGATGTCCTTGCCGTGTCTGAATCCTGGCTCAGGAAGGCCACCAAAAATTCGGAGATTTCCATACCCAACTATAACATCTTCCGTCAAGATAGAACTGCCAAAGGAGGAGGAGTTGCAGTCTACTGCAGAGAGAGCCTGCAAAGTAATGTCATACTTTCCAGGTCCATACCCAAACAGTTCGAACTACTAATTTTGAAAATTACTCTCTCCAGAAATAAGTCTCTCACTGTTGCCGCCTGCTACCGACCCCCCTCAGCTCCCAGCTGTGCCCTGGACACCATTTGTGAATTGATCGCCCCCCATCTAGCTTCAGAGTTTGTTCTGTTAGGTGACCTAAACTGGGATATGCTTAACACCCCGGCAGTCCTACAATCTAAGCTAGATGCCCTCAATCTCACTCAAATCATCAAGGAACCCACCAGGTACAACCCTAACTCTGTAAACAAGGGCACCCTCATTGACGTCATCCTGACCAACTGGCCCTCCAAATACACCTCCGCTGTCTTCAACCAGGATCTCAGCGATCACTGCCTCATTGCCTGTATCCGCTACGGAGCCGCAGTCAAACGACCACCCCTCATCACTGTCAAACGCTCCCTAAAACACTTCTGTGAGCAGGCCTTTCTAATCGACCTGGCCCGGGTATCCTGGAAGGACATTGACCTCATCCCGTCAGTTGAGGATGCCTGGTCTTTCTTTAAAAGTAACTTCCTCACCATTTTAGATAAGCATGCTCCGTTCAAAAAATGCAGAACTAAGAACAGATATAGCCCCTGGTTCACTCCAGACCTGACTGCCCTCGACCAGCACAAAAACATCCTGTGGCGGACTGCACTAACATCGAACAGTCCCCGCGATATGCAACTGTTCAGGGAAGTCAGGAACCAATACACACAGTCAGTCAGGAAAGCTAAAGCCAACTTCTTCAGGCAGAAGTTTGCATCCTGTAGCTCCAACTCCAAAAAGTTCTGGGACACTGTGAAGTCCATGGAGAACAAGAGCACCTCCTCCCAGCTGCCCACTGCACTGAGGCTAGGTAACACGGTCACCACCGATAAATCCATGATTATCGAAAACTTCAACAAGCATTTCTCAACGGCTGGCCATGCCTTCCGCCTGGCTACTCCAACCTCGTCCAACAGCTCCCCCCCCCCCGCAGCTACTCGCCCAAGCCTCTCCAGGTTCTCCTTTACCCAAATCCAGATAGCAGATGTTCTGAAAGAGCTGCAAAACCTGGACCCGTACAAATCAGCTGGGCTTGACAACCTGGACCCTCTATTCCTGAAACTATCCGCCGCCATTGTAGCAACCCCTATTACCAGCCTGTTCAACCTCTCTTTCATATCGTCTGAGATCCCCAAGGATTGGAAAGCTGCCGCAGTCATCCCCCTCTTCAAAGGGGGCGACACCCTGGACCCAAACTGTTACAGACCAATATCCATCCTGCCCTGCCTATCT
Source organism: Oncorhynchus clarkii lewisi (assembly GCF_045791955.1). Classification (NCBI taxonomy): domain Eukaryota; kingdom Metazoa; phylum Chordata; class Actinopteri; order Salmoniformes; family Salmonidae; genus Oncorhynchus; species Oncorhynchus clarkii. The sequence goes on along the minus strand of NW_027261137.1, from coordinate 515,000 downwards.
AAGGTCTTCGAAAGCCAAGTCAACAAACAGATCACTGACCATCTTGAATCCCACCGTACCTTCTCCGCTGTGCAATCTGGTTTCCGAGCTGGTCACGGGTGTACCTCAGCCACGCTCAAGGTACTAAACGATATCATAACCGCCATCGATAAAAGACAGTACTGTGCAGCCGTCTTCATAGACCTTGCCAAGGCTTTCGACTCTGTCAATCACCGTATTCTTATTGGCAGACTCAGTAGCCTCGGTTTTTCGGATGACTGCCTTGCCTGGTTCACCAATTACTTTGCAGACAGAGTTCAGTGTGTCAAATCGGAGGGCATGCTGTCCGGTCCTCTGGCAGTCTCTATGGGGGTGCCACAGGGTTCAATTCTCGGGCCGACTCTTTTCTCTGTATATATCAATGATGTTTCTCATGCTGCGGGCGATTCCCTGATCCACCTCTACGCAGACGACACCATTCTATATACTTCCGGCCCGTCCTTGGACACTGTGCTATCTAACCTCCAAACGAGCTTCAATGCCATACAGCACTCCTTCCGTGGCCTCCAACTGCTCTTAAACGCTAGTAAAACCAAATGCATGCTTTTCAACCGTTCGCTGCCTGCACCCGCACGCCTGACCAGCATCACCACCCTGGATGGTTCCGACCTTGAATATGTGGACATCTATAAGTACCTAGGTGTCTGGCTAGACTCTAAACTCTCCTGCCAGACCCATATCAAACATCTCCAATCGAAAATCAAATCAAGAGTCGGCTTTCTATTCCGCAACAAAGCCTCCTTCACTCACGCCGCCAAACTTACCCTAGTAAAACTGACTATCCTACCGATCCTCGACTTCGGCGATGTCATCTACAAAATTGCATCCAACACTCTACTCAGCAAACTGGATGCAGTTTATCACAGTGCCATCCGTTTTGTCACTAAAGCACCTTATACCACCCACCACTGCGACTTGTATGCTCTAATCGGCTGGCCCTCGCTACATATTCGTCGCCAGACCCACTGGCTCCAGCTCATCTACAAGTCCATGCTAGGTAAAGCTCCGCCTTATCTCAGTTCACTGGTTACGATGGCAACACCCATCCGTAGCACGCGCTCCAGCAGGTGTATCTCACTGATCATCCCTAAAGCCAACACCTCATTTGGCCGCCTTTCGTTCCAGTTCTCTGCTGCCTGTGATTGGAACGAATTGCAAAAATCACTGAAGTTGGAGACTTTTATCTCCCTCACCAACTTCAAACATCTGCTATCTGAGCAGCTAACCGATCGCTGCAGCTGTACATAGTCTATTGGTAAATAGCCCACCCATTTTCACCTACCTCATCCCCATACTGTTTTTATTTATTTATTTTTCTGCTCTTTTGCACACCAATATCTCTACCTTTACATAACCATCTGATCATTTATCACTCCAGTGTTAATCTGCATAATTGTAATTATTTGCCTACCTTCTCATGCCTTTTGCACACAATGTATATATAGACTCCCCTTTTTTCTACTGTGTTATTGACTTGTTAATTGTTTACTCCATGTGTAACTCTGTGTTGTCTGTTCACACTGCTATGCCTTATCTTGGCCAGGTCGCAGTTGCAAATGAGAACTTGTTCTCAACTAGCCTACCTGGTTAAATAAAGGTGAAATAAAAAAAATAAATAAAAAATATAGACCTAGAGGTTACTATCTACTGAGACATACCCAGAGTTATAGACTTAAAGGTTACTATCTACTGAGACATACCCAGAGATATAGACCTCCTAAAGGTTACTATCTACTGAGACATACCCAGAGATATAGACCTAAAGGTTACTATCTACTGAGACGTACCCAGAGATATAGACCTAAAGGTTACTATCTACTGAGACATACCCAGAGATATAGACCTAAAGGTTACTATCTACTGAGACATACCCAGAGATATAGACCTCCTAAAGGTTACTATCTACTGAGACATACCCAGAGATATAGACCTAAAGGTTACTATCTACTGAGACGTACCCAGAGATATAGACCTAAAGGTTACTATCTACTGAGACATACCCAGAGATATAGACCTAAAGGTTACTATCTACTGAGACATACCCAGAGATATAGACCTCCTAAAGGTTACTATCTACTGAGACATACCCAGAGATATAGACCTCCTAAAGGTTACTATCTATTGAGACGTACCCAGAGATATAGACCTAAAGGTTACTATCTACTGAGACGTACCCAGAGATATAGACCTAAAGGTTACTATCTACTGAGACATACCCAGAGATATAGACCTAAAGATTACTATCTACTGAGACGTACCCAGAGATATAGACCTCCTAAAGGTTACTATCTACTGAGACATACCCAGAGTTATAGACCTAAAGGTTACTATTTACTGAGACATACCCAGAGATATAGACCTCCTAAAGGTTACTATCTACTGACACATACCCAGAGATATAGACCTAAAGGTTACTATCTACTGAGGCATACCCAGAGATATGGACCTCCTAAAGGTTACTATCTACTGAGACATACCCAGAGATATAGACCTCCTAAAGGTTACTACCTACTGAGACGTACCCAGAGATATAGACCTCCTAAAGGTTACTATCTACTGAGACATACCCAGAGATATAGACCTCCTAATTTTTACTATCTACTGAGACATACCCAGAGATATAGACCTAAAGGTTACTATCTACTGAGACGTACCCAGAGATATAGACCTCCTAAAGGTTACTATCTACTTAGACATACCCAGAGATATAGACCTAAAGGTTACTATCTACTGAGACATACCCAGAGTTATAGACCTCCTAAAGGTTACTATCTACTGAGACGTACCCAGAGTTATAGACCTCCTAAAGGTTACTATCTACTGAGACGTACCCAGAGTTATAGACCTCCTAAAGGTTACTATCTACTGAGACATACCCAGAGATATAGACCTCCTAAAGGTTACTATCTACTGAGACATACCCAGAGATATAGACCTAGAGGTTACTATCTACTGAGACATACCCAGAGTTATAGACTTAAAGGTTACTATCTACTGAGACATACCCAGAGATATAGACCTCCTAAAGGTTACTATCTACTAAGACATACCCAGAGATATAGACTAAAGGTTACTATCTACTGAGACAAACCCAGAGATATAGACCTAAAGGTTACTATCTACTGAGACATACCCAGAGTTATATAACTCCTAAAGGTTACTATCTACTGAGACTTACCCAGAGATATAGACCTCCTAAAGGTTACTATCTACTGAGACATACCCAGAGATATAGACCTAAAGGTTACTATCTACTGAGAAATACCCAGAGATATAGACTAAAGGTTACTATCTACTGAGACGTACCTAGAGATATAGACCTCCTAAAGGTTACTATCTACTGAGACATACCCAGAGATATAGACCTCCTAAAGGTTACTATCTACTGAGACATACCCAGAGTTATAGACCTCCTAAAGGTTACTATCTACTGAGACATACCCAGAGATATAGACCTACTAAAGGTTACTATTTACTGAGACATACCCAGAGATATAGACCTCCTAAAGGTTACTATCTACTGAGACATACTCAGAGATATAGACCTAAAGGTTACTATCTACTGAGACATACTCAGAGATATAGACCTAAAGCTTACTATCTACTGAGACATACCCAGAGATATAGACCTAAAGGTTACTATCTACTGAGACATACCCAGAGATATAGACCTCCTAAAGGTTACTATGTACTGAGACATACCCAGAGATATAGACCAAAAGGTTACTATCTACTGAGACATACCCAGAGATATAGACCTGAAGGTTACTATCTACTGAGATATACCCAGAGATATAGACCTCCTAAAGGTTACTATGTACTGAGACTTACCCAGAGATATAGACCAAAATGTTACTATCTACTGAGACATTCCCAGAGTTATAGACCTCCTAAAGGTTACTATCTACTGAGACATACCCAGAGATATAGACTAAAGGTTACTATCTACTGAGACATACCCAGAGATATAGACCTAAAGGTTACTATCTACTGAGACATACCCAGAGATATAGACCTCCTAAAGGTTACTATCTACTGAGACATGCCCAGAGTTATAGACCTCCTAACGGTTACTCTCTACTGAGACATACCCAGAGTTATAGACCTCCTAAAGGTTACTATCTACTGAGACATACCCAGAGTTATAGACCTCCTAAAGGTTACTATCTACTGAGACATACCCAGAGATATAGACTAAAGGTTACTATCTACTGAGACATACCCAGAGATATAGACCTCCTAAAGGTTATTATCTACTGAGACATACCCAGAGATATAGACCTAAAGGTTACTCTCTACTGAGACATACCCAGAGATATAGACCTCCTAAAGGTTACTATCTACTTAGACATACCCAGAGATATAGACCTAAAGGTTACTATCTACTGAGACATACCCAGAGTTATAGACCTCCTAAAGGTTACTATCTACTGAGACGTACCCAGAGTTATAGACCTCCTAAAGGTTACTATCTACTGAGACGTACCCAGAGTTATAGACCTCCTAAAGGTTACTATCTACTGAGACATACCCAGAGATATAGACCTCCTAAAGGTTACTATCTACTGAGACATACCCAGAGATATAGACCTAGAGGTTACTATCTACTGAGACATACCCAGAGTTATAGACTTAAAGGTTACTATCTACTGAGACATACCCAGAGATATAGACCTCCTAAAGGTTACTATCTACTAAGACATACCCAGAGATATAGACTAAAGGTTACTATCTACTGAGACAAACCCAGAGATATAGACCTAAAGGTTACTATCTACTGAGACATACCCAGAGTTATATAACTCCTAAAGGTTACTATCTACTGAGACTTACCCAGAGATATAGACCTCCTAAAGGTTACTATCTACTGAGACATACCCAGAGATATAGACCTAAAGGTTACTATCTACTGAGAAATACCCAGAGATATAGACTAAAGGTTACTATCTACTGAGACGTACCTAGAGATATAGACCTCCTAAAGGTTACTATCTACTGAGACATACCCAGAGATATAGACCTCCTAAAGGTTACTATCTACTGAGACATACCCAGAGTTATAGACCTCGTAAAGGTTACTCTCTACTGAGACATACCCAGAGTTATAGACCTCCTAAAGGTTACTATCTACTGAGACATACCCAGAGTTATAGACCTCCTAAAGGTTACTATCTACTGAGACATACCCAGAGATATAGACCTACTAAAGGTTACTATTTACTGAGACATACCCAGAGATATAGACCTCCTAAAGGTTACTATCTACTGAGACATACTCAGAGATATAGACCTAAAGGTTACTATCTACTGAGACATACTCAGAGATATAGACCTAAAGCTTACTATCTACTGAGACATACCCAGAGATATAGACCTAAAGGTTACTATCTACTGAGACATACCCAGAGATATAGACCTCCTAAAGGTTACTATCTACTGAGACATACCCAGAGATATAGACCAAAAGGTTACTATCTACTGAGACATACCCAGAGATATAGACCTAAAGGTTACTATCTACTGAGACATTCCCAGAGTTATAGACCTCCTAAAGGTTACTATCTACTGAGACATACCCAGAGATATAGACCTCCTAAAGGTTACTATCTACTTAGACATACCCAGAGATATAGACCTAAAGGTTACTATCTACTGAGACATACCCAGAGTTATAGACCTCCTAAAGGTTACTATCTACTGAGACATACCCAGAGTTATAGACCTCCTAAAGGTTACTCTCTACTGAGACATACCCAGAGTTATAGACCTCCTAAAGGTTACTATCTACTGAGACATACCCAGAGTTATAGACCTCCTAAAGGTTACTATCTACTGAGACATACCCAGAGATATAGACTAAAGGTTACTATCTACTGAGACATACCCAGAGATATAGACCTCCTAAAGGTTATTATCTACTGAGACATACCCAGAGATATAGACCTAAAGGTTACTCTCTACTGAGACATACCCAGAGATATAGACCTCCTAAAGGTTACTATCTACTTAGACATACCCAGAGATATAGACCTAAAGGTTACTATCTACTGAGACATACCCAGAGTTATAGACCTCCTAAAGGTTACTATCTACTGAGACATACCCAGAGATATAGACCTCCTAAATGTTACTATCTACTGAGACATACCCAGAGATATAGACCTCCTAAAGGTTACTATCTACTGAGACATACCCAGAGATATAGACCTAAAGGTTACTATCTACTGAGACATACCCAGAGATATAGACCTCTTAAAGGTTACTATCTACTGAGACATACCCAGAGATATAGACCTCCTAAAGGTTACTATCTACTGAGACATACCCAGAGATATAGACCTCCTAAATGTTACTATCTACTGAGACATACCCAGAGATATAGACCTCCTAAAGGTTACTATCTACTGAGACATACCCAGAGATATAGACTAAAGGTTACTATCTACTGAGACATACCCAGAGATATAGACCTCTTAAAGGTTACTATCTACTGAGACATACCCAGAGATATAGACCTCCTAAAGGTTACTATCTACTGAGACATACCCAGAGATATAGACTAAAGGTTACTATCTACTGAGACATACCCAGAGATATAGACCTAAAGGTTACTATCTACTGAGACATACCCAGAGTTATAGACCTCCTAAAGGTTACTATCTACTGAGACATACCCAGAGTTATAGACCTCCTAAAGGTTACTATCTACTGAGACATACCCAGAGATATAGACTAAAGGTTACTATCTACTGAGACATACCCAGAGATATAGACCTCCTAAAGGTTATTATCTACTGAGACATACCCAGAGATATAGACCTAAAGGTTACTCTCTACTGAGACATACCCAGAGATATAGACCTCCTAAAGGTTACTATCTACTTAGACATACCCAGAGATATAGACCTAAAGGTTACTATCTACTGAGACATACCCAGAGTTATAGACCTCCTAAAGGTTACTATCTACTGAGACATACCCAGAGATATAGACCTCCTAAATGTTACTATCTACTGAGACATACCCAGAGATATAGACCTCCTAAAGGTTACTATCTACTGAGACATACCCAGAGATATAGACCTAAAGGTTACTATCTACTGAGACATACCCAGAGATATAGACCTCTTAAAGGTTACTATCTACTGAGACATACCCAGAGATATAGACCTCCTAAAGGTTACTATCTACTGAGACATACCCAGAGATATAGACCTAAAGGTTACTATCTACTGAGACATACCCAGAGATATAGACCTAAATGTTACTATCTACTGAGACGTACCCAGATATATAGACCTAAAGGTTACTATCTACTGAGACATACCCAGAGATATAGACCTCCTAAAGGTTACTATCTACTGAGACATACCCAGAGATATAGACCTCCTAAAGGTTACTATCTACTGAGACATACCCAGAGATTTAGACCTAAAGGTTACTATCTACTGAGACATACCC
>NW_027261137.1:457500-502500 GCF_045791955.1 Oncorhynchus clarkii lewisi | reverse complement strand
AGGAGAGGGAGGGGTAGATGATGGAGGGAAGAGAGGAGAGAGAAGTGTGCAGTGGAATCATTGCTGTGTCCTTTCATGATTCACACACACACACACACACACACACACACACACACACACACACACACACACACACACACACACACACACACACACACACACACACACACACACACACACACACACAGAGGGGGTGGCCTGAGAGACTGAACTTCCCCGTCAGTCTGTGGCTGTCAGAAGCTGTCTATGTGACATGAGACCGCCCCCCATAGCGATCACAACTGTCACACACACACACACACACACACTCTCACAGACACACACCCATAGCGATCACAACTGTCACACACACACACACACTCTCACAGACACACACCCATAGCGATCACAAGTGTCAATTTTGAGATGCCTGTCAGTTCTAGAGGGTGACTGATAGATGGAAGGTCAATACATAACCATATATTAACTAGACAGCTTCCAATACACACGGACAAACAGGCCCTGTACTTACAGGCCGGACACACAGAACATGTGTTTCTTCATTGAATGTCAGTCACAGTTGAGGTCCCTTTCGTTTCATTGTTAGTCAATTCAGGAAGTGTAAAAATTCTTATTGAGAAATAAATCCACTTTTTTTTGTTTTTCTTAAAGTTGAATTTCGGTATAGAAAGCCAGACAAGATTTACAAAGTGGGCCATAGCAAATCAGGAGGGTCAGAAGTGTACTATCAATGACCCAGTCAGACAACAAGACGGTACAACATAACATGAAGTATCTATGACCCAGTCAGACAACAAGACAGTACAACATTAACATGAAGTATCTATGACCCGGTCAGACAACAAGACAGTACAACATACATTAACATGAAGTATCTATGACCCAGTCAGACAACAAGACAGAACAACATTAACATGAAGTATCTATGACCCAGTCAGACAACAAGACAGTACAACATTAACATGAAGTATCTATGACCCAGTCAGACAACAAGACAGTACAACATACATTAACATGAAGTATCAATGACCCATCAGACAACAAGACAGTACAACATAACATGAAGTATCTATGACCCAGTCAGACAACAAGACAGTACAACATAACATGAAGTATCAATGACCCAGTCAGACAACAAGACAGTACAACATTAACATGAAGTATCTATGACCCAGTCAGACAACAAGACGGTACAACATAACATGAAGTATCAATGACCCAGTCAGACAACAAGACAGTACAACATTAACATGAAGTATCTATGACCCGGTCAGACAACAAGACAGTACAACATTAACATGAAGTATCTATGACCCATCAGACAACAAGACAGTACAACATTAACATGAAGTATCTATGACCCAGTCAGACAACAAGACAGTACAACATACATTAACATGAAGTATCAATGACCCATCAGACAACAAGACAGTACAACATACATTAACATGAAGTATCAATGACCCATCAGACAACAAGACAGTACAACATACATTAACATGAAGTATCAATGACCCATCAGACAACAAGACAGTACAACATACATTAACATGAAGTATCTATGACCCATCAGACAACAAGACAGTACAACATTAACATGAAGTATCTATGACCCAGTCAGACAACAAGACAGTACAACATACATTAACATGAAGTATCAATGACCCATCAGACAACAAGACAGTACAACATACATTAACATGAAGTATCAATGACCCAGTCAGACAACCAGACAGTACAACATGACATGAAGTATCAATGACCCGGTCAGACAACAAGACAGTACAACATTAACATGAAGTATCAATGACCCAGTCAGACAACAAGACAGTACAACATAACATGAAGTATCTATGACCCAGTCAGACAACCAGACAGTACATTGACTACCACAACCACATATCTGAACTCTTGCGCTCCCCCCCCCACCCCCCTCCCTCCCTCCCTCCCTCTGTCTCTCGTCATAGCATATGTACTGTCAGTGTCCCCACAGCCTCCAGTGCGTATGTGTGAGTGTGTTGATTACTGTAGCCTTTCCCTCCCACCCTGTGTATGTGTGAGTGTGTTGTGATTACTGTAGCCTCTCCCTCCCTCCCTGTGTATGTGTGAGTGTGTTGTGATTACTGTAGCCTCTCCCTCCCTCCCTCCCTCCCAGTGTGTTGTGATTACTGTAGCCTCTCCCTCCCTCCCTCCCTCCCTCCCTCCCTCCCAGTGTGTTGTGATTACTGTAGCCTCTCCCTCCCTCCCTCCCTGTGTATGTGTGAGTGTGTTGTGATTACTGTAGCCTCTCCCTCCCTCCCTCCCTGTGTATGTGTGAGTGTGTTGTGATTACTGTAGCCTCTCCCTCCCTCCCTGTGTATGTGTGAGTGTGTTGTGATTACTGTAGCCTCTCCCTCCCTCCCTGTGTATGTGTGAGTGTGTTGTGATAACTGTAGCCTCTCCCTCCCTCCCTCCCTCCCTCCCTCCCTCCCTCCCTCCCTCCCTCCCTCCCTCCCTCCCTCCCTCCCAGTGTGTTGTGATTACTGTAGCCTCTCCCTCCCTCCCTCCCTCCCTCCCTCCCTCCCTCCCTCCCTCCCTCCCTCCCTCCCTCCCTCCCTCCCTCCCTCCCTCCCTCCCTGTGTATATGTGAGTGTGTTGTGATTACTGTAGCCTCTCCCTCCCTCCCTGTGTATGTGTGAGTGTGTTGTGATTACTGTTGCCTCTCCCTCCCTCCCTCCCTCCCTGTGTATGTGTGAGTGTGTTGTGATTACTGTAGCCTCTCCCTCCCTCCCTGTGTATATGTGAGTGTGTTGTGATTACTGTAGCCTCTCCCTCCCTCCCTGTGTATATGTGAGTGTGTTGTGATTACTGTAGCCTCTCCCTCCCTCCCTGTGTATGTGTGAGTGTGTTGTGATTAATGTAGCCTCTCCCTCCCTCCCTGTGTATGTGTGAGTGTGTTGTGATTACTGTAGCCTCTCCCTCCCTCCCTCCCAGTGTGTTGTGATTACTGTAGCCTCTCCCTCCCTCCCTGTGTATGTGTGAGTGTGTTGTGATTACTGTAGCCTCTCCCTCCCTCCCTGTGTATGTGTGAGTGTGTTGTGATTACTGTAGCCTCTCCCTCCCTCCCTGTGTATGTGTGAGTGTGTTGTGATTACTGTAGCCTCTCCCTCCCTCCCTGTGTATGTGTGAGTGTGTTGTGATTACTGTAGCCTCTCCCTCCCTCCCTGTGTATGTGTGAGTGTGTTGTGATTACTGTAGCCTCTCCCTCCCTCCCTGTGTATGTGTGAGTGTGTTGTGATTACTGTAGCCTCTCCCTCCCTCCCTGTGTATGTGTGAGTGTGTTGTGATTACTGTAGCCTCTCCCTCCCTCCCTGTGTATATGTGAGTGTGTTGTGATTACTGTAGCCTCTCCCTCCCTCCCTCCCTCCCTCCCTCCCAGTGTGTTGTGATTACTGTAGCCTCTCCCTCCCTCCCTGTGTATATGTGAGTGTGTTGTGATTACTGTAGCCTCTCCCTCCCTCCCTGTGTATATGTGAGTGTGTTGTGATTACTGTAGCCTCTCCCTCCCTCCCTCCCTCCCTCCCTCACAGTGTGTTGTGATTACTGTAGCCTCTCCCTCCCTCCCTCACTCCCTCCCTCCCTCCCAGTGTGTTGTGATTACTGTAGCCTCTCCCTCCCTCCCTGTGTATGTGTGAGTGTGTTGTGATTACTGTAGCCTCTCCCTCCCTCCCTGTGTATGTGTGAGTGTGTTGTGATTACTGTAGCCTCTCCCTCCCTCCCTCCCAGTGTGTTGTGATTACTGTAGCCTCTCCCTCCCTCCCTGTGTATGTGTGAGTGTGTTGTGATTACTGTAGCCTCTCCCTCCCTCCCTGTGTATGTGTGAGTGTGTTGTGATTACTGTAGACTCTCCCTCCCTCCCAGTGTGTTGTGATTACTGTAGCCTCTCCCTCCCTCCCTGTGTATGTGTGAGTGTGTTGTGATTACTGTAGCCTCTCCCTCCCTCCCTGTGTATGTGTGAGTGTGTTGTGATTACTGTAGCCTCTCCCTCCCTCCCTCCCTCCCTCCCTCCCTCCCTCCCTCCCTCCCTCCCAGTGTGTTGTGATTACTGTAGCCTCTCCCTCCTCCCTCCCTCCCTCCCTCCCTCCCTCCCTCCCTCCCTCCCTCCCTCCCTCCCTCCCTCCCTCCCTCCCTCCCAGTGTGTTGTGATTTACTGTAGCCTCGGAGGTTGGTGTTTATTTCAGTCTATATTCTGTATCCCAGTAGACTAATCACCATGGTTACACCCCCATCATCGTGGTTACACCCCCATCGTATGTTCCCTATCCATCTCTCAAGTCCCCTACGATCAGAGTCCTTGTCACCCTGCCTGGATGGAAGAGAGAGAACACATTTCTCATCATTATCATTTGGTTTGCCTATATCTCTGTCACAGGCCTAGGTCTGCCTGATGGTTAGAATATAGATGCCTATATCTCTGTCACAGGCCTAGGTCTGCCTGATGGTTAGATTATAGATGCCTATATCTCTGTCACAGGCCCAGAAATTATGGTACACACTCACTAGACTATATATACACACCATATACACACTCACTAGACTATATATACACACGCGCTAGACTACAGATGAAGTCGGAAGTTTACATACACTTAGATTGGAGTCATTAAAACTAGTTTACATACACTTAGTTTGGAGTCATTAATACTAGTTTACATACACTTAGGTTGGAGTCATTAAAACTAGTTTACATACACTTAGGTTGGAGTCATTAAAACTAGTTTACATTCACTTAGGTTGGAGTCATTAAAACTAGTTTACATTAACTTAGGTTGGAGTCATTAAAACTAGTTTACATACACTTAGGTTGGAGTCATTAATACTAGTTTACATACACTTAGGTTGGAGTCATTAAAACTAGTTTACATTCACTTAGGTTGGAGTCATTAAAACTAGTTTACATACACTTAGATTGGAGTCATTAAAACTAGTTTACATTCACTTAGGTTGGAGTCATTAAAACTAGTTTACATACACTTAGATTGGAGTCATTAAAACTAGTTTACATTCACTTAGGTTGGAGTCATTAAAACTAGTTTACACTGTATTCACTGTAGTACAGTTCCAGTGGGTCAGAAGTTTACATACACTAAATGGACTGTTCCTTTAAACAGCTTGGAAAGTTCAGAAAATGATGTCATGGCTTTAGAAGCCTCTGATAGGCTAATTGACATATTTTGAGTCAATTGGAATTGTACCTGTGGATATGGATTTCAAGGCCTTCCTTCAAATCCAGTGCCTCTTTGCTTGACATCATGGGAAAATCAAAAGAAATCAGCCAAGACCTCAGAAAAAAAGTGCATACCTCCACAAGTCTGGTTCATCCCTGGGAGCAATTTCCAAATTCCTGAAGGTACCACGTTCAGGAGGAATGGGCCAAAATTCACCCAACTTATTGTGGGAAGCTTGTGGAAGGCTACCTGAAACGTTTGACCCAGGTTAAACAATTTAAAGGCAATGCTACCAAATACCAATTGAGTGTATGTAAACTTCTGACCCACTGGGAATGTGATGAAAGAAATAAAAGCTAAAATAAATAATTCTCTCTACTATTATTCTGAAATTTCACATTCTTAAAATAAAGTGGTGATCCTAACTGACCTAAGACAGTTTTTTTTTTACTAGGATTAAATGTCAGGTCTTCTGAAAAACTGAGTTTAAATGTATTTGGCTAAGGTGTATGTAAACTTCTGACTTCATCTGTAGCTCCACATTGATCTGGTACGGATACTCCCTGTATATAGCTCCACATTGATCCGGTACTTCCTGTATATAGCTCCACATTGATATGGTACTGGTACTTCCTGTATATAGCTCCACATTGATCCGGTACTTCCTGTATATAGCTCCACATTGACATGGTACTGATGCTCCCTGTATATAGCTCCTCATTGATATGGTACAGGTACTTCCTGTATATAACTCCACATTGATATGGTACTTCCTGTATATAGCTCCACAATTATCTGGCAATGGTACTCCCTGTATATAGCTCCACATTGATCTAGTACTACCTGTATAAAGCTCCACATTGATCTCGTACTTCCTGTATATAGCTCCACATTGATCTGGTACTTCCTGTATATAGCTCCACATTGATCTGGTACTTCCTGTATATAGCTCAACATTGATCTGGTACTTCCTGTATGTAGCTCCACATTGATCTGGTACTACCTGTATATAGCTCCACATTGATCTGGTACTTCCTGTATATAGCTCCACATTGATCTGGTACTGGTACTCCCTGTATATAGCTCCACATTGATCTGGTACTGGTACTTCCTGTATATAGCTCCACATTGATCTGGTAGTTCCTGTATATAGCTCCATATTGATCTGGTACTTCCTGTATACATCTCCACATTGATCTGGTACTGGTACTCCCTGTATGTAGCTCCACATTGATCTGGTACTACCTGTATATAGCTCCACAATGATCTGATACTTTCTGTATATAGCTCCATATTGATCTGGTACTTCCTGTATATATCTCCAAATTGATATGGTACTGGTACTACCTGTATAAAACTCCACATTGATCTGGTACTGGTACTTCCTGTATACAGCTCCACATTGATCTGGTACTCCCTATACAGTGCCTTGCGAAAGTATTCGGCCCCCTTGAACTTTGCGACCTTTTGCCACATTTCAGGCTTCAAACATAAAGATATAAAACTGTATTTTTTTGTGAAGAATCAACAACAAGTGGGACACAATCATGAAGTGGAACGACATTTATTGGAAATATCAAACTTTTTTAACAAATCAAAAACTGAAAAATTGGGCTTGCAAAATTATGAGGAGGAAAATCAGGAGAAAAAAAAAATCAGGAGAATCTCCTCTGTAATGATATAAATCCGGGCTGCGAGCTCGTTTGTCATCAATCGCTAGACCAGAAAAACTCAGAAGTTGAAACATTTTCCCTACTTTTTCATTACGGAGACATAAGCACATTTTGACACCATTGAGGTGCGGATGTTAACTTTCTACACAAGTCGTTTTTTTCCCAGTTTCGTCCGATGAACAGATTGTATTGGTAAAATAGGAAGGGATACATTGTCATTGGAATTCTAAGCATCACAACAGTCAAACCAGGCTCTGTGAACGCTCCATTCCATTCAGTTGCTATGGGCTCGCGCCAGTGTTCCAGCTCAGACAACGTTCTGAAGACGTTTTTCAGCCTTGGGGGAATTTAGACTCGTTTTCTATTGTCCAGCCTACAGATAGACAGAGCGACTATATACGAAAGCACCCGCATGCCCATTGAGAAAGCACAACGACTATACAATTTAAATGAACTCAGAATGACAAGAATAATCAAGTCAATTAACGTTGGGTAGTTAGATATCCTATAGATAATATACTGACAAGTTTAATGTATCACTAACGTTAGGTAGCTAGCTAACATACCGGTCCATACTGCTGTAATGATATGCTATGTTGTTCTTAAGAACAGTGTAACTAACAAATTGTCAGCCAACATAACGTGTAAGGTAACTTATTTGAAAAGTCATTACTACATTACATTGAGTAGCAGGCTACCCCTTGGTCGTTAGGTCAGATCTGGTCTGTGACATGAGGGGGGAGTTTTCACCTCTAGCTCGGCTATTAGACGATTCTTTAATACAGGTTGTATAGTCTATTGTTCAGCTAGTAGCCCTCCTTCCCAACTTGCATCTTCAGTTGTGCGTCAAGAATTCTGCATACAGTAGCTCGTTTATATGAAGGTGTGTTTATTCACAGGTAAATTGTTTTACAGTGGGGCAAAAAAGTTTTTAGTCAGCCACCAATTGTGCAAGTTCTCCCACTTAAAACGATCAGAGAGGCCTGTCACTTTCATTATAGGTACACTTCAACTGTGACGGACAAAATCAGAAAAAAAAAATCAGAAAATCACATTGTAGGATTTTTCATGAATGTATTTGCAAATGATGTTGGAAAATAAGTAAAAATAGAAAATGAAAGGCCTCTCTCATCTTTTTTAAGTGGGATAGAAAGGGATACATTGTCATTGTATTTTCCCCACTGTATGTATGGAGGTACATTTGTGTCTTTTTGTCGAGAGCAAAACATTTTTTATTTTCAATCAAAAATAATTGTTCTGAGAGCAACTTCTTTCAGACACAAAGTTTGTCAAAGCGAAGACCTATGAAGACGACATCTCAGGTTAGCAGCACTGGGCTGTATTGATGATGTCATCTCAGGTTAGCAGCACTGGGCTGTATTGATGATGTCATCTCAGGTTAGCAGCACTGGGCTGTATTGATGATGTCATCTCAGGTTAGCAGCACTGGGCTGTATTGATGATGTCATCTCAGGTTAGCAGCACTGGGCTGTATTGATGATGTCATCTCAGGTTAGCAGCACTGGGCTGTATTGATGATGTCATCTCAGGTTAGCAGCACTGGGCTGTATTGATGATGTCATCTCAGGTTAGCAGCACTGGGCTGTATTGATGATGTCATCTCAGGTTAGCAGCACTGGGCTGTATTGATGATGTCATCTCAGGTTAGCAGCACTGGGCTGTATTGATGATGTCATCTCAGGTTAGCAGCACTGGGCTGTATTGATGATATCATCTCAGGTTAGCAGCACTGGGCTGTATTGATGATGTCATCTCAGGTTAGCAGCACTGGGCTGTATTGATGATGTCATCTCAGGTTAGCAGCACTGGGCTGTATTGATGACGTCATCTCAGGTTAGCAGCATTGGGCTGTATTGATGATGTCATCTCAGGTTAGCAGCAATGGGCTGTATTGATGATGTCATCTCAGGTTAGCAGCACTGGGCTGTATTGATGATGTCATCTCAGGTTAGCAGCACTGGGCTGTATTGATGATGTCATCTCAGGTTATCAGCACTGGGCTGTATTGATGATGTCATCTCAGGTTAGCAGCACTGGGCTGTATTGATGATGTCATCTCAGGTTAGCAGCACTGGGCTGTATTGAAGATGTCATCTCAGGTTAGCAGCACTGGGCTGTATTGACGATGTCATCTCAGGTTAGCAGCACTGGGCTGTATTGACGATGTCATCTCAGGTTAGCAGCACTGGGCTGTATTGACGATGTCATCTCAGGTTAGCAGCACTGGGCTGTATTGACGATGTCATCTCAGGTTAGCAGCACTGGGCTGTATTGACGATGTCATCTCAGGTTAGCAGCACTGGGCTGTATTGATGATGTCATCTCAGGTTAGCAGCACTGGGCTGTATTGATGATGTCATCTCAGGTTAGCAGCACTGGGCTGTATTGATGATGTCATCTCAGGTTAGCAGCACTGGGCTGTATTGATGATGTAATCTCAGGTTAGCAGCACTGGGCTGTATTGATGATGTCATCTCAGGTTAGCAGCACTGGGCTGTATTGATGATGTCATCTCAGGTTAGCAGCACTGGGCTGTATTGGTGATGTCATCTCAGGTTAGCAGCACTGGGCTGTATTGACGATGTCATCTCAGGTTAGCAGCACTGGGCTGTATTGACGATGTCATCTCAGGTTAGCAGCACTGGGCTGTATTGACGATGTCATCTCAGGTTAGCAGCACTGGGCTGTATTGATGATGTCATCTCAGGTTAGCAGCACTGGGCTGTATTGATGATGACATCTCAGGTTAGCAGCACTGGGCTGTATTGATGATGTCATCTCAGGTTAGCAGCACTGGGCTGTATTGATGATGTCATCTCAGGTTAGCAGCACTGGGCTGTATTGATGATGTCATCTCAGGTTAGCAGCACTGGGCTGTATTGATGATGTCATCTCAGGTTAGCAGCACTGGGCTGTATTGATGATGTCATCTCAGGTTAGCAGCACTGGGCTGTATTGATGATGTCATCTCAGGTTAGCAGCACTGGGCTGTATTGATGATGTCATCTCAGGTTAGCAGCACTGGGCTGTATTGATGATGACATCTCAGGTTAGCAGCAGTGGGCTGTATTGATGATGTCATCTCAGGTTAGCAGCACTGGGCTGTATTGATGATGTCATCTCAGGTTAGCAGCACTGGGCTGTATTGATGATGTCATCTCAGGTTAGCAGCACTGGGCTGTATTGATGATGTCATCTCAGGTTAGCAGCACTGGGCTGTATTGACGACGTCATCTCAGGTTAGCAGCACTGGGCTGTATTGATGATGTCATCTCAGGTTAGCAGTACTGGGCTGTATTGATGATGTCATCTCAGGTTAGCAGCACTGGGCTGTATTGATGATGTCATCTCAGGTTAGCAGCACTGGGCTGTATTGATGATGTCATCTCAGGTTAGCAGCACTGGGCTGTATTGATGATGTCATCTCAGGTTAGCAGCACTGGGCTGTATTGATGGTGTCATCTCAGGTTAGCAGCACTGGGCTGTATTGATGATGTCATCTCAGGTTAGCAGCACTGGGCTGTATTGATGATGTCATCTCAGGTTAGCAGCACTGGGCTGTATTGATGATGTCATCTCAGGTTAGCAGCACTGGGCTGTATTGATGATGTCATCTCAGGTTAGCAGCACAGGGCTGTATTGACGTATCCTAAACATGACATGTGATGCTTTAGACTGAACTGTCATATCTCCGTTGTTTTTTCATATCTATAAAAAATAAGCTGTTCTCTTTACTTTCAGAGAGCGAGCTGACCAAGGGGTCGAACATGTAGATATTGTCAGATGTTCACTGTCCGAGGAACAGGCCACGGAAGCTTTATTGCTTGTCAAAAGTGTCCATAACCAGAGGTAATTCAACTGTTCTGTGTTATTTTTCTCTCTTCCTCTCTGCCTGTCTTGTTGTACATGGAACCTGTCTCACATGCGTTAATTAAAAAACTCTTAAGATGTCAGCTGCTAATTTTCAGATTTCTACCACATAAACACAGCCATTTTCACTGGTCTACCTGTTGCTGCCAAGTCATGATTTCCCTGGGGATTAGCCTTGCAATTACCAAGTAGTGAGACACATAGCCCTCTATATTTAAATGTTTCAGGTACACTCCAATAGGTGTCTGCATCACATACAGTATCTTCTATTGACATTATCTTCTATTGTTGGTCCTCATGTGTCTGTTTTTCAGCATAAAGAACTCTGTAGCCACTTAGTGTGGACACCAGGTGAGAACACACACACACAATAACAGTCTCTCTTCTCCACCTCATCCCTCTCCCCTTTCTCCCTAAATCCTCTAGGTTATATCAGCTGTGTTGGTGAACCCCTCCCGCATCTGAACTGGTTGACACAGATGTCACAGCATAATCATAGGTGAGAGGTCACTAAGTCGGGTCAACAGGAAGTATTATTAAAGAGATACTTTACATTGAAATACAGACAGAGATGTAGTAGTCTCAGAGTTAATGATCCAAGGTCAGTTTTGCATTTCACCTCCTGATGATTATGATGACTGACTGTTAGAATAAAAAACAAGGCTTAATGATGCTCTCTCTCTATCCATCTGTCTCTCGTCTGCAGGTATGTTTTGATGTGAGAGAGGAAGCCAGTCCCGTCATCACCACCTCACCTGCTCTTATACAGCTCCACATTGATCTGGTACTGGTACTTCCTGTTTACAGCTCCATTCTTGTGTATTTAATTTTATTCCTCTTGTGTTAATTACTATTTCATTTTTTATCGTTGGAAAAGGTTGTTTTCACTGTCAGTTGACACAAGTTGCATTCGGAGAATGTGATGAACAGAATTTGATTTGATTTTCATTCGATTTGACAAAATGCAGGGCGAGAAAAAGACAAAGAGACAAAACAAAACACTACTTATCAATTTAATCAGAAGAGAGAGAGAGAGAGAGAGAGAGAGAGAGAGAGAGAGAGAGAGAGAGAGAGAGAGAGAGAGCGAGAGAGAGAGAGAGAGAGAGAGAGAGAGAGAGAGAGAGAGAGAGAGAGAGAGAGAGAGAGAGAGAGAGAGAGAGCGAGAGAGAGAGAGAGAGAGAGAGAGAGAGAGAGAGAGAGATTAACATAAAGAGAGGTATAATTTTAATCTTGGAAGTTAATCTGCTGTTGTGAACATCGTCACATCATTCAGTCCAATTGTTTTGTTCTCCTGTGTGTGTATGTGTGTGTGTGTGTGTGTGTGTGTGTGTGTGTGTGTGTGTGTGTGTGTGTGTGTGTGTGTGTGTGTGTGTGTGTGTGGGGGGGGGGGTTTACATTATATTCCCAGGAACGTGGAGACATTACACATACGCACAACGCAAACACAAGCAGTGTTCACACAAACGTAGTACAGAAGGAACAGTGGGATCAGAGAGGATCAGTCCATCTGATCCTAGAGTCAAAGGAGTTATGTTCTTACAGTAAGACTTAGAATGCATCCCAAGTTGCATCCTATCCCTACGTAGTGCACTACTGTTGCCTATATCCCTAGTGTTAGGTATGCACTATGTAGGGAATAGGGTTCCATTTGTAACGCACACTTAGTGTTACAGTCCTAAAGTGTGTTTTCCCCTTTTAACCATGTTGTTATCCTGTCTAGTTGTTACTAGAAAGCTGCTGTATGCCAGAAACACCACCATTTATGATATTAGGATTGACAGTTGTAACGCTCACATTAAGATGTACCACATAACACTAGTGGACAAAGGCTCTTAAGCTATGCTTTTCATTTTAGAAATATCCGGATGATTTTCTACGCGAGATATTTTGATAGCAATCTAGGCTACCAATCCTGGTCGTCTTTACACCTTAACAGAGTGGAAGATAGTACTATTAACATCACATAACAATAGATAGAGTCTCCACACTAAAGCCTTTAATCTTCTTTGATAAGATGTTTGGAATAGAAAGTTACTGAATGCATTAAACATTTAACCAGACACGGCCTGCATCCCAAACAACACCACGTCCCCTATATAATGCACTACGTTAGACCAGGCCCTATGGCACTCTATTCCTGTTCGGGAAGTATTCAGACACCTTGACTTTTTCCACATTACGTTATTATAAAATGTATTCAATTGTTTTTTTTGGGCCCTCATCAATCTACACACAATATCGTACAATGACCAATTAAAAATAGTTTTTTCGATTTGTTTTTGCAAACGTATTAAATATAAAAAAACTGAAATATCATTACATAAGTATTCAGACCATTTACTAAGTACTTTGTTGAAGCACCTTTGGCAGCCATTACAGCCTCCAGTCTTCCTGGGTATGACGCTACAAGCTTGGCACACCTGTTTTTGGGGAGTTTCTCCCATTCTTCTCTGTAGATCCTCTCAACCTCAGCCAGGTTGGATGGGGAGCATCGCTGCAGAACTATTGTCAGGTCTCTCCAGAGATGTTCGATCAGGTTCAATTCCAGGCTCTGGCTGGGCCACTCAAAGACATTCAGAGACTTGTCCCGAAGCCACTCCTGCATTGTCTTGGCTGTGTGCTTAGTGTCGTTGTCCTGTTGGAAGGTGAAGCTTTGCCCCTGTCTGAGGTCCTGGAGCAGGTTTTCATCAAGGATCTCTCTGTACTTTGCTCCGTTCATCTTTCCCTCGACTGACTAGTCTCCCAATCCCTACCACTGAAAAACTTTCCCACAGCATGATGCTGCCACCACCATGCTTCACTGTAGGGAGGGTGCCAGGGTTTGTCCAGACGTGACCTTTGGAATTCAGGCAAAGAGTTGAATCTTGGTTTCACCAGACCAGAGAATCTTGTTTCTCATGGTCTGGGAGTCCTTTAGGTGCCTCTTGACAACCTCCAAATTGGCTGTCATGTGCCTTTTACTGAGGAGTTGCTTCCCTCTGGCCACTCTACCATAAAGGCCTGATTGGTGGAGTGCTGCAGAGATGAATGTCCTTCTGGAAGGTTCTCCAATCTCCACAGAGGAACTCTGGAGCTCTGTCAGAGTGACCATTGGTTCTTGGTCACTTCCCTGACCAAGGCCCTTCTCCCCCGATTGCTCAGTTTGGCCGGGCGGCCAGCTCTAAGAAGAGTCTTGGTGGTTCCAAACTTCTTCCATTTAAGAATGATGGAGGCCACTGTGTTCTTGTGTACCTTCAATGCTGCAGAAATGTTTTGGTACCCGGAAGCCAGCCGCACCAATGTGTCAGAGCAAATACCATACACCTGGCGACCTGGTGAGCGTGCACTGCGCCCGGCCCGCCACAGGAGTCGCTAGTGCCCGATGATACAAGGATATCCCCACCGGCCAAACCCTCCCTAACCCGGACGACGCTGGGCCTATTGTGCGCCGCCCCATGGGCCTCCCAGTCGCGGCCGGCTGCGACAGAGCCTGGGCTCGAAACCAGAATCTCTGGTGGCACAGCTAGCACTGCGATGCAGTACCTTAGACCACTGTGCCACCCAGGAGGCTGACAGCTCTGTGCCTTTTAACACATTCCTGTCTCGGAGCTCAACGGATAATTCCTTCGAACTCATAGCTTGGTTATTGCTCCGACATGCACTGTCAACTGTGAGACCTTACATAAACAGGTGTGCGCCTTTCCAAATGATGTCCAATCAATTGAATTAACCACAGTTGGACTCCAAACAAGTTGAATAAACATCTCAAGGATGATCAATGGAAACAGGATGCACCTGAGTTCAATATCGAGTCTCAGAGCAAAAGGTCTGAATACTTCTGTAAATGATTTGTTTCTGTTTTTTTTTAATCATAAAGTTGCAAAACTGTGTAAAATAATGTTTTTGTTTCATAATTATGAATATTATTATTATTATGAATATTATTGTTGTCATTATGAATATTATGGGGTAGATTCATCCTTATGGGGTGGTATGGAGTAGATTCATCCTTATGGGGTGTTATGGGGTAGATTCATCATTATGGGGTGTTATGGGGTAGATTCATCATTATGGTGTATTGTGACGTCATTATGGGGTATTGTGATGTCATTATGGGGTATTGTGATGTCATTATGGGGTATTGTGACGTCATTATGGGGTATTGTGATGTCATTATGGGGTATTGTGATGTCATTATGGGGTATTGTGTGTAGATTGATGAGGCCCATATTTTTATGAATCCATTTTAGAATAAGACTGTAACGTAACAAAATGGGGAAAAAGTCAAGGGGTGTGAATACTTTCCAAACGCTCTGTAAGCACTACTTTAGACCAGGGTCCTACCATCCTATTACCTATATAATACACTACTTTAGACCAGGGTCCTACAATCCTATTCCCTATATAATACACTACTTTAGACCAGGGTCCTACCATCCTATTCCCTATATAATACACTACTTTAGACCAGGGTCCTACCGTCCTATTCCCTATATAATACACTACTTTAGACCAGGGTCCATGGGGTTTCTTGTTAAATGCTCTAGCCCTCTATCAAGTACAGAACAAGGCCAGAGGCTATAGACATAGGATTAGAGTATAGACACTATCATTCCAGTTTCGTAAGGCCTCATCGTCCTATAATGACCTGATGGAGATCACACGTCTCAGTAGGAGAGAGAAAAACAATGACATTAGGTTAGTGAACCACCCCCTATAATGCCTGACTTTCATCGGATGAGGAAGTATGTGTGTGTGTGTGTGTGTATGTGTGTGTGTGTGTGTGTGTGTGTGTGTGTGTGTGTGTGTGTGTGTGTGTGTGTGTGTGCGTGTGTGTGTGTGTGTGTGTGTGTTGTGGGTCCATTGTGGGTTGTAGGATTAAGCCCTGTGGGAGGAGGTCCTCAGCAGTTTAAAGCTCATGGAAAAACAGCCTCTAAATTTAATTGAGGTCGCTAGTGTTGCAATAACAATGATAATGTACACACACACACACACACACACACACACACACACACACACACACACACACACACACACACACACACACACACACACACACAACAAACTGGGGAGGCAAGTTATTTAATTTGAGTTATTAATTAATAAAGTCAAGTCGTTTAAATTGAACTGGATTATTGAAATGAACTGGAGATAAACAGAAGAAGACCTCTGAAAGTTGACGGGTGGGCGAGCGGATGTCTGTTAATGACATTATGTCAATATTAGAAAGCAGGCTGATTTTGGAGAGTTCAGTCCCATCCGTTGTATGTTGACCTTTACCTCTGCTAACCTCCATTAGCAAACACAGTCTCCTGGGCATGGAGGCCTGTTCTACTAACTCTTCATGTTCGTTCCATCTAGTTTGTACATCATGTAAACTCTGTGTACATTCATTTGTCTGTATTCGGTCTCTAAATGGTGTCTATCACCAGCATCACCATATCACCAAGGACACTTCTGTGTTTAAATGTACTTGTCGAAAAAAGGTGACTATAATAAAGGTGACTATTATAAAGATGACTATTATAAAGGTTACTATAATAAAGGTGACTGTAATAAAGGTGACTATTATAAAGGTGACTATAATAAAGGTGACTATAATAAAGGTGACTGTAATAAAGGTGACTGTAATAAAGGTGACTATAATAAAGGTGACTATAATAAAGTGACTATTATAAAGGTGACTATTATAAAGGTGACTATTATAAAGGTGACTATAATAAAGGTGACTATTATAAAGGTGACTATAATAAAGGTGACTATAATAAAGGTGACTATTATAAAGGTGACTGTAATAAAGGTGACTATAATAAAGGTGACTATAATAAAGGTGACTATTATAAAGGTGACTATAATAAAGGTGACTATTATAAAGGTGACTATAATAAAGGTGACTATTATTAAGGTGACTATTATAAAGGCGACTATTATAAAGGTGACTATAATAAAGGTGACTGTAATAAAGGTGACTGTAATAAAGGTGACTATTATTAAGGTGACTATTATAAAGGTGACTATTATAAAGGTGACTATAATAAAGGTGACTGTAATAAAGGTGACTGTAATAAAGGTGACTATAATAAAGGTGACTATTATAAAGGTGACTATAATAAAGGTGACTGTAATAAAGGTGACTATAATAAAGGTGACTATTATATAGGTGACTATTATAAAGGTGACTATTATAAAGGTGACTGTAATAAAGGTGACTGTAATAAAGGTGACTATAATAAAGGTGACTATTATAAAGGTGACTATAATAAAGATGACTATAATAAAGGTGACTGTAATAAAGGTGACTGTAATAAAGGTGACTATTATAAAGGTGACTATTATAAAGGTGACTATTATAAAGGTGACTATAATAAAGGTGACTATAATAAAGGTGACTGTAAGAAAGGTGACTGTAATAAAGGTGACTATAATAACGGTGACTATTATAAAGGTGACTATAATAAAGGTGACTGTAATAAAGGTGACTGTAATACAGGTGACTGTAATAAAGGTTACTATAATAAAGGTGACTATATTAAAGGTGACTGTAATAAAGGTGACTGTAATAAAGGTGACTGTAATAAAGGTGACTATGATAAAGGTGACTATAATAAAGGTGACTGTAATAAAGGTGACTGTAATGAATGTGACTATAATTAAGGTGACTGTAATAAAGGTGACTATAATAAAGGTGACTATAATAAAGGTGACTGTAATAAAGGTGACTGCAATAAAGGTGACTATAATAAAGGTGACTATAATAAAGGTGACTATAATAAAGGTGACTGTAATAAAGCTAACTATAATAAATGCGACTGTAGTAAAGGTGACTATAATAAAGGTGACTTTAATAAAGGTGACTGTAATAAAGGTGACTGTAATACAGGTGACTGTAATAAAGGTGACTGTAATAAAGGTGACTGTAATAAAGGTGACAATAATAAAGGTGACTTTAATAAAGGTGACTATGATAAAGGTGACTATAATAAAGGTGACTGTAATAAAGGTGACTGTAATAAAGGTAACTATAATAAAGGTGACTGTAATAAAGATGACTATAATAAAGGTGACTGTAATAAAGGTGACTATAATAAAAGTGACTGTAATAAAGGTGACTATAATAAAGGTGACTGTAATAAAGGTGACTGTAATAAAGGTGACTATAATAACGGTGACTGTAATAACGGTGACTGTAATAAAGGTGACTGTAATAAAGGTGACTATAATAATGGTGACTATAATAAAGGTGACTATAATAAAGGTGACTGTAATAAAGGTGACTATAATAAAGGTGACTGTAATAAAGGTGACTATAATAAAGGTGACTGTAATAAAGGTGACTATAATACATTTGACTTTAATAAAGGTGACTATAATAAAGGTGACTGTAATAAAGGTGACTGTAATAAAGGTGACCATAATAAAGGTGACTATAATAAAGGTGACTGTAATAAAGTTGACTATAATAAAGGTGACTGTAATAAAGGTGACTATAATAAAGGTGACTATAATAAAGGTGACTATAATAAAGGTGACTGTAATAAAGGTGACTATAATAAAGGTGACTGTAATAAAGGTAACTGTAATAAAGGTGACCTAGAGTAATGAATGATAAATCAGAGCAAGATTTCAGAATGTAAGTACACCTTTCACCTTCAGAGGTGAATTTATCAAAACTATCGCGTTGAAAAAAAGTGTTTTGTTGTTAGGAGCTCTCCTCAAACAATAGCATGGAACTTTTTCGCAGTAATAGCTACGGTAAATTGGACAGTGCAGTTGTATTAACAAGAATTTAAGCTTTCAGCCGATATAAGACACTTCTATGTACAGACATTTGTTGTTACTCTAAAATCTGCCATCTTGATATAACGCGCTGCATGATTTACAACTGTCCCGTTGATGGAATGCCAATCCTTATTAACATGCAGTTGTCTTGTCTGTAGAACGTTCTGGCAACATTGTATATTCTATTTCAGAATCTTCAACATGCAGTTGTCATGTCTGTAGAACGTTCTGGCAACATTGTATATTCTATTTCAGAATCTTCAACATGCAGTTGTCATGTCTGTAGAATGTTCTGGCAACATTGTATATTCTATTTCAGAATCTTCCACATGCAGTTGTCATGTCTGTAGAACGTTCTGGCAACGCTCGGTTCTCTGCATCGTCTTTCAGAATTGTCGTGCCACATTCTGTGGATCTTAGGGATTTCCAGACTGCTTCACTGATTTCCCTTTTCTATCCCTCCTCCTCATCCATCTGTTTCGCTAGCTCCTCTTCCTCGCTCCTGCAGAGTCTTAATCAGGTGTTGACGATGTCGACTCCTCTCTTGTCTGTGCGAGTGCGTTCGTGCATGTGAGTATTTGTGTGTGTGTGTGGGCCTGTGTGTGTGTGCGTGTGTGTGTGTGTGTGGGCCTGTGCATGTGTGTGTGGGGGGGCCTGTGTGTGTGTTCGTGTGTGTGTGTGGGACTGTGTGTGTGTGTGCGTGTGTGTGTGTGTGGGACTGTGTGTGTGTGTGTGTGTGTGTGGGACTGTGTGTGTGTGTGTGTGTGTGTGTGTGTGTGTGTGCGTGCATACGAGCGGGAGTTACTTTCCAAAATGACATTATTCCGATCCTCTTAAAATGCCTCTTGTTTTAAGTCTCTCTCTCCCTCTCTCTCCACTTCTCTCCTCTTCGCTCCACTCCATAAAAAAAATGGCTTGTTTGGATCACATCTCTTCCATGTTCTCTGAAGAGATTAGCATAATTTATACACCCTGATTTTCCCAGGCTAAAACATAAATCTGTCCCCAAATCCAGCTTGAGAGGATTGGCTCGTCTTACCTCCTTTTCTCTCTCTCTTTTCTTAATTTATTATCACCCCCCCCCCTCCTCCTCCCATCATCCTTGCTTTGTTTTTCCTTCCCGTTTCCTAAATGGAAATTACTGTCTGTAGAGAGTTACGTGGAGGGGAATGTGTTTCTAGAAGGTCTTCGTTGATGACGTACGTATATAATGCATACTGATTTGGAGCGAGTCGTACCTCTCTAGATCTGGAACAGCTGATCACCATCTCTGTCCTCTTGGATCTCATTCAGTTATGCTCACCAGCCATTGTCCAAAGGAGTCAGAATAAGGCCCTTGGAAATTATAATAACCACACAGTCTGTGTTTGATTGGTCTAAATATAGAAATATGCTAACCAGACATTTACATACACATCTGTCTCACATCTCTCTGCCAGAGCCAGGTAGACCTGTCTAGAGAGCTAGGACCTCTTTTAGAAGGGACACCATTTTAGTTAGTGCCTTTGAGACGTTCTTCTATCCATGTATGACCAGTAGAATGGAATGGTGTTCTAAATCTAGAAGAGTGGTCCCACACAGCACTGTTTAAATCCACTAAATAATATGAACGGCTCTCTGCTTCCCCAGGCTAATTAAGGTAAACCCACTCATTCCCTCTCAAAGCCACACACACACACACACACACACACACACACACACACACACACACACACACACACACACACACACACACACACACACACACACACACACACACACACACACACACACACACACAGGCCCACACACACACACAGGCCCACACACACACACAGGCCCACACACACACACACAGACATAGACAGTCCCTCCCATGTGGACTAACAGACAGAGACAGCCTATTTGTGTGCGTGTGTCCATGTGTAGACAGCCCACGTGAGTGTGTTTGAGTACCTACCGGGGGCCGTGTGACGAATTTGGACACCCAGTGATTTTATTTGTAAATCTCTTACAAATCATTCTCAGGCATAATAGAGATACATGTGATCGTTATACATATGTAAACACCGTTTGAAATGACTATGTGCTGTTTTAGTTCAATATTATCTCTGTTTGGGCTTCATGCGGTCAATATGCAGTCTACAAATGATTTGTAACTTTGTTCCGGCGCCTTGACCATCTCCGCAAGAAAGATCAGCCTATGGCTGAATCTATATAGTTGATGATTCCTGACCGACCTGTGTGTGAGCTCTCCGTGCCCCTTGGGTAAAGGCTAGAGTTTCACTAGTCAGTCACAGATGGAAAATGTCAGTGTGTATTGGCTCCACATTTTCCAGGTGTGTGTGTGTCTCTTCAGAAGGGCTCTGTGTTCTCTGTGTAGACAGTAAGGTTGATCTAGTCAGTCCTAGACAGCACATAGATCAGGCTGAAGCTACGTGTGTGTGTGTCTCTTCAGAAGCCCTCTGCCCCCAGTGTAGACAGAAAGGTTGATCTAGTCAGTCATAGACGGTACGTGTGTGTGTGTGTGTGTGCGTGTGTGTGTGTGTGTGTGTGTGTGTGTGTGTGTGTGTGTGTGTGTGTGTGTGTGTGTGTGTGTGTGTGTGTGTGCGTGTGTTTGTGTGTGTGTGTGTGTGTGTGTGTGTGTATGTGTGTGTGTATGTGTGTGTGTGAGTCCTTCACCTGTTTCCCTAGGTTAGTCTCCCCAATGGATCTAATTGAGAAACTGCTTCAGGCAGGCTCAGGGCCTCAGGGCTCAATGCAGCCTCTCACTGACTCCTAAACACACCACACACACACCACGCACACAAGTAACTCTCGCACTGCGAACCCTTCATCCTTATAGACATCTGCTCACTCTGGAGCGATGGATGGAAGGTTAGAAACCAGGATGAAATGGAAGAAGATGGAGGAAGGGAGAGGGGGTGGGATGGTGTTAGGTTAGGATATGTTTGGTTACTCTAGATAACGAAGGAGGATGAGGGAAAGTAAGGCGGAATCAGGAGGAGAGAAGGAGAATGAGGGAAAGGAAGGAGGATGAGGGAGAGGAAGGAGGTTGAGGGAAAGGAAGGTGGATCAGGAGGAAAGAAGGAGAATGAGGGAAAGTAAGGCGGATCAGGAGGAGAGAAGGAGAATGAGGGAAAGGAAGGAGGATGAGGGAGAGGAAGGAGGATGAGGGAGAGGAAGGCGGATCAGGAGGAGAGAAGGAGAATGAGGGAAAGGAAGGGGGATGAGGGAGAGGAAGGAGGATGAGGGAGAGGAAGGCGGATCAGGAGGAGAGAAGGAGAATGAGGGAAAGGAAGGGGGATGAGGGAGAGGAAGGAGGATGAGGGAGAGGAAGGCGGATCAGGAGGAGAGAAGGAGAATGAGGGAAAGGAAGGGGGATGAGGGAGAGGAAGGAGGATGAGGGAGAGGAAGGCGGATCAGGAGGAGAGAAGGAGAATGAGGGAAAGGAAGGAGGATGAGGGAGAGGAAGGTGGATCAGGAGGAGAGAAGGAGAATTAGGGAAAGGAAGGAGGATGAGGGAGAGGAAGGAGGTTGAGGGAAAGGAAGGAGGATGAGGGAGAGGAAGGAGGTTGAGGGAAAGTAAGGCGGATGAGGAAAGGAAAGGAAGAAGGATGAGGCGGAGAGAAGGATGATGAGGGAAATTAAGGAGGATGAGGAAGGGGGATGAGGAAGGAGGATGAGGGAAAGGAAGGAGGATGAGGGAGAGGAAGGAGGTTGAGGGAAAGGAAGGTGGATGAGGAAAGGAAAGGAAGAAGGATGAGGGGGAGAGAAGGATGATGAGGGAAATTAAGGAGGATGAGGAAGGGGGATGAGGAAGGAGGATGAGGGAAAGGAAGGAGGATGAGGGAAAGAAAAGAGGATGAGGGAGAGGAAGGAGGAATAGGGAAAGGGGTGAGAGAGAGAGAGAGAGAGAGAGAGAGAGAGAGAGAGAGGAATGAGGGAAGGGAGGAGGATGAGGGAATGGAAGGAGAGAAGGAAGGAGGGTGAGTTGAAAGGTACATGGAAATCCTATATAGTGTTCTACATTTAGACAACTTTCTACAGGCCCTGGTCAAACGTAGTGCACTACACACTATAGGGAATAGTGCGTAATTTAGGACGGACCCCACAGTAAACATTTCTATATTTCTCAGAACTAAACTTTGTAGCAAAAACAGCTACACCTCTCTCTTCTTTAAAGGGGGGCAGAGTGGAAGGTCGGAGTTGACAATGAAATAGAGGTGAATCGGTATGTTTTATGTTTTCTTTCCTCTGTCTTTCATGAATACGGAGTTGAAGCTTTTTATTAAGTACCTCTTGTTGAATACCTTGGCCTGTATCCACAAAGTGTCTTGGAGTAGAACATTGATCATAAGTACTGAGAAAAGAGACATTTGACTCTTACTCTCGTGTATGTTAATATAACTGTACATGACGCCTCTTTAGTCATATGAGTCCCACCTAGTCGACATACAGTGCATTCAGAATGTCTTCAGACTATGGACTTTTTCAACATTTTGTTACGTTACAGCTTTATTCGAAAATGGATAAAAATTGTTGTTGATTTTTCGTCATCAATCTACACGCTATAACCCATGAAGACAAAGCAAAAACAGGGTTTTAAAAATGTTTGCAAATTTATTACAAATGAAAAACTGAAACTTTACATAAGTATTCAGACCCTTTACTTAGCGCTTTGTTGAAGCACCTTGAGTCTTCTTGGGTTTGAAGCTATAAACTTGGCACACCTGTATTTGGGGAGTTTCTCCCATTCTTCTCTGCAGATCCTCTCAACCTCAGTCAGGTTGGATGGGGAGTGTCACTGCACAGCTATTATCAGGTCTCTCCAGAGATGTTTGATCAGGTTCAATTCCAGGCTCTGGCTGGGCCACACAAAGACATTGAGAGACTTGTCCCTAAGCCACTCCTGCATTGTCTTGGCTGTGTGTCATTGTCCTATTGGAAGGTGAACCTTTGCCCCTGTCTGAGGTCCTGGAGCAGGTTTTCATCAAGGATCTCTCAGGTACTTTGCTCAGTTCATTTTTCCCTCGATCCTGACTAGTCTCCCAATCCCTGCCACTGAAAAACATCCCTACAGCATGATGATGCCACCAACATGCTTCAATGTAGGCATGGTGCCAGGTTTTGTCCAGACGTGACAGGTGGCAATCAGGCAAAAGAGTTCAATCTTTGCTTCATCAGACCAGAGAATCTTGTTTCTCATTGTCTGAGAGTCCGTTAAGTGCCTTTTGGCAAACTACATGTGCCTTTTACTGAGGAGCGGCTTCCATCTGGCCACTTTACCATAAAGGCCTGATTGGTGGAGTGCTACAGAGATGATTGTCCTTCTGGAAGGTTCTCCAATCTCCACAGAGGAACTCTGGAGCTCTGTCAGAGTGACAATCAGGTTCTTGGTCACCTCCCTGACCAAGGCCCTTCTCCCCCGATTGCTCAGTTTGGCCGGGTGGTCAGCTACAAGAAGATTTTTTTATATATTTGCAAAAAGTTCCCAAAACCTGTTTTCGCTTTGTCATTATGGGAAATTGTGTGTAGATTGATTAATTGTTTGTATTATTTTTTAAATCAATTTTAGAATCGGGCTGTATATCATAACAACATGTCAAAGGGTCTGAACACTTTCAGAACTTTATTTAGGATGAGATATCCTGTTAACACTTAGAAGCAGGTATCTGGAAACATGCAGACAGTCAGTGGTTCCTGTTAACACTTAGCAGCAGGTATCTGGAAACATGCAGACAGTCAGTGGTTCCTGTTAACACTTAGCAGCAGGTATCTGGAAACATGCAGACAGTCAGTGGTTCCTGTTAACACTTAGCAGCAGGTATCTGGAAACATGCAGACAGTCAGTGGTTCCTGTTAACACTTAGCAGCAGGTATCTGGAAACATGCAGACAGTCTGTGGTTCCTGTTAACACTTAGCAGCAGGTATCTGGAAACATGCAGACAGTCAGTGGTTCATGTTAACACTTAGCAGCAGGTATCTGGAAACATGCAGACAGTCTGTGGTTCCTGTTAACACTTAGAAGCAGGTATCTGGAAACATGCAGACAGCCAGTGGTTCCTGTTAACACTTAGCAGCAGGTATCTGGAAACATGCAGACAGTCAGTGGTTCCTGTTAACACTTAGCAGCAGGTATCTGGAAACATGCAGACAGTCAGTGGTTCCTGTTAACACTTAGCAGCAGGTATCTGGAAACATGCAGACAGTCAGTGGTTCCTGTTAACACTTAGCAGCAGGTATCTGGAAACATGCAGACAGTCAGTGGTTCCTGTTAACACTTAGCAGCAGGTATCTGGAAACATGCAGACAGTCAGTGGTTCCTGTTAACACTTAGCAGCAGGTATCTGGAAACATGCAGACAGTCAGTGGTTCCTGTTAACACTTAGCAGCAGGTATCTGGAAACATGCAGACAGTCAGTGGTTCCTGTTAACACTTAGCAGCAGGTATCTGGAAACATGCAGACAGTCTGTGGTTCCTGTTAACACTTAGCAGCAGGTATCTGGAAACATGCAGACAGTCAGTGGTTCCTGTTAACACTTAGCAGCAGGTATCTGGAAACATGCAGACAGTCTGTGGTTCCTGTTAACACTTAGAAGCAGGTATCTGGAAACATGCAGACAGCCAGTGGTTCCTGTTAACACTTAGCAGCAGGTATCTGGAAACATGCAGACAGTCAGTGGTTCCTGTTAACACTTAGCAGCAGGTATCTGGAAACATGCAGACAGTCAGTGGTTCCTGTTAACACTTAGCAGCAGGTATCTGGAAACAAGCAGACAGTCAGTGGTTCCTGTTAACACTTAGCAGCAGGTATCTGGAAACATGCAGACAGTCAGTGGTTCCTGTTAACACTTAGCAGCAGGTATCTGGAAACATGCAGACAGTCAGTGGTTCCTGTTAACACTTAGCAGCAGGTATCTGGAAACATGCAGACAGCCAGTGGTTCTTGTAGACAGGGTCAGTGGTTCCTGAGGACAGGGTCAATGGTTCCTGAAGACAGGGTCAGTGGTTCCTGTAGACAGGGTCAATGGTTCCTGAAGACAGGGTCAGTGGTTCCTGTAGACAGGGTCAGTGGTTCCTGTAGACAGGGTCAGTGGTTAATATAGACAGGGTCAGTGGTTCCTGAAGACAGGGTCAGTGGTTCCTGTAGACAGGGTCAGTGGTTCCTGTAGACAGTGTCAGTGGTTCCTGAAGACAGGGTCAATGGTTCCTGAAGACAGGGTCAGTGGTTCCTGTAGACAGGGTCAGTGGTTCCTGTAGACAGAGTCAGTGGTTAATATAGACAGGGTCAGTGGTTCCTGTAGACAGGGTCAGTGGTTCCTGTAGACAGGGTCAGTGGTTCCTGAAGACAGGGTCAATGGTTCCTGAAGACAGGGTCAGTGGTTCCTGTAGACAGGGTCAATGGTTCCTGAAGACAGGGTCAGTGGTTCCTGTAGACAGGGTCAGTGGTTCCTGTAGACAGGGTCAGTGGTTAATATAGACAGGGTCAGTGGTTCCTGAAGACAGGGTCAGTGGTTAATATAGACAGGGTCAGTGGTTCCTGTAGACAGGGTCAGTGGTTCCTTCTCCATAGACAGGCATTTGCTTTGGAGTTGAAATAATGTTTTGAAATTGCTGCATGATAATCCCAATATTAATCTAGATATACATGATAAACCCATTCATAATCTAGATTGACACAATAAACCATTCATAATCTAGATTTACATGATAAACCCATTAATAATCTAGAGATACATGATAAACTCATTATCTAGATTTATATGATAAACCCATTAATAACCTAGATTGACATGATAAACCCATTAATAATCTAGATTTACATGATAAACCCATTAATAATCTAGAGATACATGATAAACTATTGATAATCTAGATTTACATGATAAACCCATTAATAATCTATAGATACATGATAAACCATTAATAATCTAGATTTACATGATAAACCCATTAATAATCTTAATGTACATGATAAACCCATTAATAATCAAGATTTACATGATCAATGATTTATAATCTAGATTGGCATGATAAACCATTCATAATCTAGATTGACATGATAAACCCATTAATAATCTAGATTGACATGATAAACCCATTAATAATCTAGATGTACATGATAAACCATTCATAATCTAGATTGACATGATAAACCCATTAATAATCTAGATTGACATGATAAACCCATTAATAATCTAGATGTACATGATAAACCATTAATAATTTAGATTGACATGATAAACCCATTCATAATCTAGATTTACATGTAACAGTTGTGCTTTTGACAATGATTTCACATGCGGCCTAATTGACATGATATGCCTAAATATGTAAAACCACAAGGATAATAAATACTCACATATATTTATTATGATTATTTTATTAGCCTACATAATATTACTTGAAGATATTCCTTTGGAACGCAATATCACATTTAAATAAAAAATATGCCTAAATTGGTCATGCCAATAAATGAGGCAATCTAAGCCTCTATGGGCTAAGTGTTCGGGTGATTAATGACCTTTCAAGGGTTTAACGACCTTTCAAAGTGACTTGACACCTACTGTGCCAAAAGCGATTTAGAGTAGTTGAACGGTAGTGATGAGGGTGTTGATATAACGGTCATTTCATCAAAATTGGCTTTTGACGACCATCATGCTGATTCAGTGCAATGTGTCTATCACGTTGTTCAAAATATCAGAATTAATACATACTAGGGGGGTGATGCATTCCGACATGTTAGGCAAGAACGAAGTGAAATGACATCATAGGTTTTACCATTGTATTTGATGTTGGCTGCAGTCATATGTATTGGTGGTAAGGAGTTATAGAGTTCACAGCTGGCCATGCCTCATCGCCATGGTTATTATCCATTATTTGTGACAACGTCAACGAGCGTCATGACTACCTTTGCTTTGCAGAACCTCAAACTGTCATGAATACTAGCTAAGTTGAACTCTTTCTGAGTTGATTTGACGACCGGCTCAGAGTTTGTCTCGTCACTGTGTTAGCATCATCCTGTAACCTACTCTGAGCTGGGAGTTTTGTGTTGTGGTCCTGAACAGCTTTTCAACAGGATTCCTAGGAACGTTTTCTGAGAGTCTTTGTGAAAACAGGCCCCGGGTGCGTTGAACTCTGGGGCCTACAGAGGACTTTGATAAGCGAATAAATAAATCTATACCACTCTCTCTCCTCTCCTCTCCTCTCCCTGCTTTCATTTTGACTTGACCATATGTGAACAGTTCTCTTCAGTAAAGTCCACATTCGTGGCTAGATCAATAGGAGAAGACAGTAGGGTGCAGGGAGCAGGCATCACAACACAACACTGAAAGAAGTCAAACACACACAGACACAGAGAGAGAGAGAGAGAGAGAGAGGGAGGGACGCACACAACAACACAACACAACACAACAGTTCAACAGTCAGTTTCCCGTCCACCTTGGTGTGTGTGTGTGTGTGTGTGTGTGTGTGTGTGTGTGTGTGTGTGTGTGTGTGTGTGTGTGTGTGTGTGTGCGTGCGCTCGCGCGTGTGTGTGTGTGTGTGCGTGTGTGTGTGTGTGTGTGTGTGTGTGTGTGTGTGTGTGTGTGTGTGTGTGTACATATGATTGTTATAGCTGTGGAGATCTCTGGAGAGAAGGAAGTCAGTGAAGCATTAGAATACGTTCTTCTTCCATTCTGTTTCATTTTTCATCACTTTTTAATACCTTCTCTCCTGTTCACCCTCTATTCTTCTGTTTAATACCACTCCTTCAGTTTAATACCTTCTCTCCTGTTCACCCTCCATTCTTCTGTTTAATACCTCTCCTTCTGTTTAATACCTCTCCTTCTGTTTAATACCGCTCCTTCTGTTTAATACTTCTCCTTCTGTTTAATACCTCCCTTCTGTTTAATACCTATCCTTCTGTTTAATTCCTCTCCTTCTCCCCTATTCACCATCCCTTCTGTTTAATACATCTCCTTCTGTTCAATACATCTCCTTCTGTTTAATACATCTTCTTCTGTTTAATACCTCTCCTTCTGTTTAATACCTCTCCTTCTGTTTAATACCTCTCCTTCTGTTTAATACCTCTCCTTCTGTTTAATACCTCTCCTTCTGTTTAATACCTCTTCTTCTGTTTAATACCTATCCTTCTGTTTAACACCTCTCCTTCTGTTTAATACCTCTCCTTCTGTTTAATACCTCTTCTTCTGTTTAATACCTATCCTTCTGTTTAATACCTCTCCTTCTGTTTAATACCTCTCCTTCTGTTTAATACATCCCTTCTGTTTAATACCTCTTCTTCTGTTTAATACCTCTCCTTCTGTTTAATACCTCTCCTTCTGTTTAATACCTCCCTTCTGTTTAATACCTCTCCTTCTGTTTAATACCTCTTCTTCTGTTTAATACCTCTCCTTCTGTTTAATACCTCTCCTTCTGTTTAATACCTCCCTTCTGTTTAATACCTCTCATTCTCCCCCCTTGACCCTCCCTTCTTCTGTTTAATACCTCTCCTTCTGTTTAATACCTCCCTTCTGTTTAATACCTCTCCTTCTCCCCCCTTGACCCTCCCTTCTTCTGTTTAATACCTCTCCTTCTGTTTAATACCTCTCCTTCTGTTTAATACCTCTCCTTCTGTTTAACACCTCCCTTCTGTTTAATACCTCTCCTTCTGTTTAATACCTCTCCTTCTGTTTAACACCTCTCCTTCTGTTTAACACCTCTCCTTCTGTTTAATACCTCTCCTTCTGTTTAACA
Source organism: Oncorhynchus clarkii lewisi (assembly GCF_045791955.1). Taxonomy (NCBI): domain Eukaryota; kingdom Metazoa; phylum Chordata; class Actinopteri; order Salmoniformes; family Salmonidae; genus Oncorhynchus; species Oncorhynchus clarkii. The sequence goes on along the minus strand of NW_027261137.1, from coordinate 473,250 downwards.
CCTCTCCTTCTGTTTAACACCTCTCCTTCTGTTTAATACCTCTCCTTCTGTTTAATACCTCTCCTTCTGTTTAACACCTCTCCTTCTGTTTAACACCTCTCCTTCTGTTTAATACCTCTCCTTCTCCCCTCTTCACCCTCCCTTCTATTTAATACCTCTCCTTCTCCCCTCTTCACCCTCCCTTCTATTTAATACCTCTCGTTCTCCCCTCTTCACCCTCCCTTCTATTTAATACCTCTCGTTCTCCCCTCTTCACCCTCCCTTCTTCCCACACCTGAATGAGAAGTAAGGAGAGGAGAGTATGATGTTTTGAAAGTCTTTTTTATGGATCCTCTACCTAGGCCTCTGACTCCATGGTTGTCTCTGTGTGTGTGTGTGTGTTCAGTAGGTGTTTCTCTGTGTGTGGACAGTACATGTAGGTGTTTCTCTGGTGTGTCTGCTTGTGAGCTTCTTTGTGTGTGTGTGTGTGTGTGTGTGTGTGTGTGTGTGTGTGTGTGTGTGTGTGTGTGTGTGTGTGTGTGTGTGTGTGTGTGTGTGTGTGTGTGTGTGTGTGTGTGTGTGTGTGTGTGTGTGTGTGTGTGTGTGCGTTTGTGTGTGTGTGAGTGTGCGTGCGTGCGTGCGTGTGTGTATCCTTCAGGATGCCCACGCTTCATGTGTCTCCTGAATGAGACCAGAATCTGTTCAATCTCACTGAATTCTCCCTGTACAGAGGTGCTGCTTCACCAGGCACCTTTAATGACAGCAGAAGTCTGTGTGTGTCAGAGAGAGAGAGAATAGAGGGAGAGACAAAGAGACAAAGAGAAAGAGAAAGTGAGAGAGAGAGAGAGAGAGAGAGAGAGAGAGGTGTGTGTTGTGGATGAGAGATAGAGACTAATGCACTTTTTCTCTCAGTGAATCAGAAAGAGCTTAAGGGCCCTGGAGTCACTAGAGAGGAGTCTGTCTTTCTGTTCCTGTCTATCTGTGTGTCCATCTGCCCGACCGTCTGTCGTTCCGTCTGCCTGTCCGCCTGTCTGTCTGTCACACACCCATGCACACTCTCTCACATTCTAAATGATTCAAGGAAAACAGACCACATTAGCACAGCTATGAGGATCCCAAAATATGTGTTGTGCTCATTAACACTAAACCAAAAGGTTTTCTTCTTCCAAGCCTAACATGTGGCCCTACAAAGGGTTATGTGGATGCTAGTTAACACTTGCCAGTGGAGTATTTTGTCATTTGTCTTGTAAGACCAGTTGAATTATGTCTGCATCCTAATTGACACCTTATTATCTACATAGAGCACAACTTTTTGAGCACATCCCTACGAGTGCTGGTAGGAACTAGTGCACTATATAGAGAATAGGGTGGTATTTGTGACTCAGATATCTTTTGTTGTGCTGCCAGCTTCCAGCTGTTTGGTTGTGTTGTTGCTGCTACTTTCTCAATAAGAACCATGCAGAGAAAACTGGCAACAGTTTAGCAAACAAAAACATGACCACATATCCTTTACTAATGTGTCATTATCATGATTACTGTGTGTGTGTGTTGTAATGATAGTAATTGATAATGCATGCCAAATGATGTTTTTCACTCAATTTCTCTGGGTATTTTTCGCCAAACAACATTTCTGCAAGGTCCTTGGGCTTTTGACTGTAGATACATCAAAAATAAAATGAATAGACTTTAAAGATGGAGTCTGCAGTTGGGGGAAACAGCGCCGCTATCCGCCCCCACGGCTGTTGTTATTGTTTTGGATTTGTTTTGCTGGTAAAAACCAAAATGCTGCTGTTCTAGAGGGCTACGGTGATGTCCAAGGGGGGGGGGGGGGGGGGTTGGCTGGTTGCACACTGACTTCTCTGTTGTTACGGAAGTAGCAGTTTCACCATTGAGGGTTCCAGCTGTAACTAAGGCCAACAACGCACATCAGATACTGTTCACAAGACTTACAACCAGTCATCTTTAACCTGTAACTGATCTAAGACCAGTTAGCTTTTAACCCTAGAACCTCAAAACGTCTCAACCTGCCTGTTCCAAGGCGAGCTTTAAAGGGGATACTTCTTCATCTACTTCCCCAGAGCCAAGGGAAGCTGAGCTAGTTAGAGGGGATACTTCTTCATCTACTTCCCCAGAGCCAAGGCAAGCTGAGCTGGTTAGAGTGGATACTTCTTCATCTACTTCCCCAGAGCCAAGGCAAGCTGAGCTGGTTAGAGTGGATACTTCTTCATCTACTACCCCATAGCCAAGGCAAGCTGAGCTGGTTAGAGTGGATACTTCTTCATCTACTTCCCCAGAGCCAAGGCAAGCTGAGCTGGTTAGAGGGGATACTTCTTCATCTACTTCCTCAGAGCCAAGGCAAGCTGAGCTGGTTAAAGGGGATACTTCTTCATCTACTTCCTCAGAGCCAAGGCAAGCTGAGTTGGTTAGAGGGGATACTTCTTCATCTACTTCCTCAGAGCCAAGGCAAGCTGAGCTGGTTAGAGGGGATACTTCCTCATCAACTTCCCCAGAGCCAAGGCAAGCTGAGCTGGTTAGAGGGGATACTTCTTCATCTACTTCCTCAGAGCCAAGGCAAGCTGAGCTGGTTAGAGGGATACATCTTCATCTACTTCCCCAGAGCCAGAGGAAGTCATGGAGGGTATTTGTATACCTTTACGCTTAGTGTGAAAGGAATTTAAAGGTAGTTTTAGCGAGCCAATGCCAATTAGCATCAGGACAATGAATGGAAGTCTATTGTATCTACCAGTATGCTAGCAGTTGGGCTCCCGAGTGGCGCAGCGGTCTAAGGTACTGTGTCTCAGTGCTAGAGACGTCACTACAGACCCTGGTTCAGCGGTCTAAGGTACTGTGTCTCAGTGCTAGAGACGTCACTACAGACCCTGGTTCAGCGGTCTAAGATACTGTGTCTAAGTGCTAGAGACGTCACTACAGACCCTGGTTCAGCGGTCTTAGGTACTGTGTCTCAGTGCTAGAGGCGTCACTACAGACCCTGCTTCAGCGCTCTAAGGTACTGTGTCTCAGTGCTAGAGACGAAACTACAGACCCTGGTTCAACGGTCTAAGGTACTGTGTCTCAGTGCTAGAGACGTCACTACAGACCCTGGTTCAGCGGTCTAAGGCACTGTGTCTCAATGCTAGAGGCGTCACTACAGACCCTGGTTCAGCGGTCTAAGGTACTGCGTCTCAGTGCTAGAGACGTCACTACAGACCCTGGTTCAGTGGTCTAAGGAACTGCATCTCAGTGCTATAGGCGTCACTACAGACCCTGGTTCAGCGGTCCAAGGTACTGCATCTCAGTGCTAGAGGCGTCACTACAGACCCTGGTTCGATCCGGGGCTGTATAACAACCGGCCGTGATCGGGAGTCCCATAGGGCGGCGGACAATTGACCCAGCGTCGTGAGGGTGTGGTCGGGGTAGGCAGTCATTGTAAATAAGATTTTCTTCTTAACCCTATTACAGGGGCTGAGTCACTGGCTTACTGGGGCTCTGTCATACCGTCCCTGGGAGGGGTGCGTCACCTGAGTGGGTTGAGTCACTGATGTGGTCATCCTGTCTGGGTTGGCGCCCCCCCTTTGGGTTGTGCCGTGGCGGAGATCTTTGTGGGCTATACTCAGCCTTGTCTCAGGATGGTAAGTTGGTGGTTGAAGATATCCCTCTAGTGGTGTGGGGGCTGTGCTTTGGCAAAGTGGGTGGGGTTATATCCTTCCTGTTTGGCCCTGTCCGGGGGTGTCCTCGGATGGGGGCACAGTGTCTCCTGACCCCTCCTGTCTCAGCCTCCAGTATTTATGCTGCAGTAGTTTATGTGTCGGGGGCTAGGGTCAGTTTGTTATATCTGGAGTACTTCTCCTGTCCTATTCGGTGTCCTGTGTGAATTTAAGTGTGCTCTCTCTAATTTTCTCTTTCTCTCTTTCTTTCTCTCTCTCGGAGGACCTGAGCCCTAGGACCATGCCTCAGGACTACCTGACATGATGACTCCTTGCTGTCCCTTGTCCACCTGGCCGTGCTGCTGCTCCAGTTTCAACTGTTCTGCCTTATTATTATTGGACCATGCTGGTCATTTATGAACATTTGAACATCTTGGCCATGTTCTGTTATAATCTCCACCCCGCACAGCCAGAAGAGGACTGGCCACCCCACATAGCCTGGTTCCTCTCTAGGTTTCTTCCTAGGTTTTGGCCTTTCTAGGGAGGTTTTCCTAGCCACCGTGCTTCTACACCTGCATTGCTTGCTGTTTGGGCTTTTAGGCTGGGTTTCTGTACAGCACTTTGAGATATCAGCTGATGTACGAAGGGCTATATAACTAAATTTGATTTGATTTGAACTGACTTGCCTAGTTAAATAAATAAGACTTCCAGTCATTGTGGTACGGCTAGTTAGTAATTATGCTAACGCTAGTCAGCAACTTCCTTCAAACTGCATGGAGGGGCATTGAAATGGTCTCCACGAGTTCCTCTGACTGGGCAGCAGATAAAGGCGATTCATTGTTAAAAACCTGAAGTGTCCCATTGAGCAGATTTCCAGATCGGTATTAATAAGTATCTGTCTCTCAATTCATTATTCATGATGTTGACTTCAACTCCACTCCAGCAGGGTGAGTGTGTGAGCATGTGTGTGTGTGTGTGTGTGTGTGTGTGTGTGTGTGTGTGTGTGTGTGTGTGTGTGTATTTGTGTGTGTGTGTGTGTGAGTGTGTGAGTGTGTGTGTGTGTGTGTGTGTGTGTGTGTGTGTGTGTGTGTGTGTGTGTGTGTGTGTGTGTGTGTGTGTGTGTGTGTGTGAGCATGTGTGTGTGTGTGTGTGTGTGTGTGTGTGTGTGTGTGTGTGTGTACGTGTGTGTGTTTTGCGTGCACCCACCCAAATCCAACAGGAGTTAAATGGAGACAGAGAAAACCCTTTTGGTTAACAGTGTAAAGCAGTATATTAATGTATATTACTGTATATTATATTACTGTATATTACTGTATATTATATTACTGTATATTACTGTATATTGACAGAGAAAATCCTTGGTTAACAGTGTAAAGCAGCATATTAATGTATATTACTATATATTACTGTATATTGCTGTATATTATATTACTGTATATTACTGTATATTATATTACTGTATATTACTGTATATTATATTACTGTATATTACTGTATATTTTATTACTGTATATTACTGTATATTATATTACTGTATATTACTGTATATTATATTACTGTATATTACTGTATATTACTGTATATTATATTACTGTATATTACTGTATATTATATTACTGTATATTACTGTATATTTTATTACTGTATATTACTGTATATTATATTACTGTATATTACTGTATATTATATTACTGTATATTACCGTATATTTTATTACTGTATATTACTGTATATTATATTACTGTATATTACTGTATATTTTATTGCTGTATATTACTGTATATTATATTACTGTATATTACTGTATATTATATTGCTGTATATTACTGTATATTATATTACTGTGTATTGACAGAGCTTTGCGTTGCAGGAACAGCACCTCGTCAGCGGTGTGTTGTGTGTGTCTGTGTACTTCCTGGGGAACTTGTGGAAATGTACACGCGTGTGTTTGTGTGTGTGGCCTCTATGACTAACCCTCTTTCCCTCTGTTATCGGCGACCTTGTCTTCTCTCATCTCCCGTTGCCGGTGACGTTAGGTTGCCCTGGGCCCCCCCTCTTCTTTCATTCTTTCTTTCTTTCTTTCTCGCTCTCTCTCTATCTCTGTCTTTCTCTCTATCTATCTCTGTCCCTACCCCCTCTCTCTTTCGTTCTCTATTTATCGCTCTCTTTCCCTACACCTCTCTTTCTTTCTCGCTCTCTCACTCTCTCTCTATCTACCTTTCTCTCTCTCTCTCTCTCTCTTTCTCTATTTATCTCTCTCTCTCTTTCCCTACCCCCTCTCTTTCTTTCTCTCTCTCTCTTTCTCTATTTATCTCTCTCTCTCTGTCCCTTCCCCCTCTCTCTCTCTCTCTCTCTTTGTCCGTTTGCTCCAACGCTCATCGAAGACCCTGGGCTTCCCGTTTTAGCGCCGTGGGCTCCTCTGGTGACATTGGAGGACTGTGTGTTTGTGTTTGTCTAGTCACTAAGGTCTAGTGAGGGGAGTATATCATATTGTGAAACAGAGAGAAACCCCCTGAAGCATGGTGGGAGGTTATACCTGCTCATCTTCCAGTAGTATGGGGAATCTGAGCAGGTGACTGTAGCACAGAAACAACCATACACAGAACACGGCACATTCTACACATTCTACACATTCTACACATTCTACACATTGTAACATGACAATGTCTTCTTCTCTCTAACTTATTCATGACCTCTCCTATTCACTTTACAGAACACGGCACATTCTACACATTCTACACGTTCTACACGTTCTACACATTCTACACATTCTACACATTCTACACATTCTACACGTTCTACACGTTCTACACATTCTACACATTCTACACGTTCTACACATTCTACACATTCTACACATTCTACACATTCTACACGTTCTACACATTCTACACGTTCTACACATTCTACACGTTCTACACATTCTACACATTCTACACGTTCTACACATTCTACACATTTTACACGTTCTACACATTCTACACATTCTACACATTCTACACGTTCTACACATTCTACACATTCTACACGTTCTACACATTCTACACATTCTACACATTCTACACGTTCTACACGTTCTACACATTCTACACATTCTACACGTTCTACACATTCTACACATTTTACACGTTCTACACATTCTACACATTCTACACGTTCTACACATTCTACACATTCTACACGTTCTACACATTCTACACATTCTACACGTTCTACACATTCTACACGTTCTACACATTCTACACATTCTACACATTCTACACATTCTACACGTTCTACACATTCTACACATTCTACACATTCTACACATTCTACACATTCTACACATTCTACACGTTCTACACATTCTACACATTGTAACATGACAAAGTCTTCTTCTCTCTAACTTATTCATGACCTCTCCTATTCACTTTACAGAACACGGCACATTCTACACATTCTACACATTCTACACATTCTACACATTCTACACATTCTACACGTTCTACACGTTCTACACATTCTACACATTTTACACGTTCTACACATTCTACACATTCTACACATTCTACACGTTCTACACATTCTACACATTCTACACATTCTAAACGTTCTACACATTCTACACATTCTACACATTCTACACATTCTACACATTGTAACATGACAAAGTCTTCTTCTCTCTAACTTATTCATGACCTCTCCTATTCACTTTACAGAACACGGCACATTCTACACATTCTACACGTTCTACACATTCTACACATTCTACACATTCTACACATTCTACACATTCTACACATTGTAACATGACAAAGTCTTCTTCTCTCTAACTTATTCATGACCTCTCCTATTCACTTTACAGAACACGGCACATTCTACACATTCTACACATTCTACACGTTCTACACATTCTACACATTCTACACATTCTACACATTCTACACATTGTAACATGACAAAGTCTTCTTCTCTCTAACTTATTCATGACCTCTCCTATTCACTTTACAGAACACGGCACATTCTACACATTCTACACGTTCTACACATTCTACACATTCTACACATTCTACACATTCTACACATTCTACACATTGTAACATGACAAAGTCTTCTTCTCTCTAACTTATTCATGACCTCTCCTATTCACTTTACAGAACACGGCACATTCTACACATTCTACACGTTCTACACGTTCTACACATTCTACACATTTTACACGTTCTACACATTCTACACATTCTACACATTCTACACATTTTACACGTTCTACACATTTTACACGTTCTACACATTCTACACATTCTACACATTCTACACATTCTACACGTTCTACACATTCTACACATTTTACACGTTCTACACGTTCTACACATTCTACACATTCTACACATTCTACACATTCTACACATTCTACACATTTTACACGTTCTACACATTCTACACATTCTACACATTCTACACATTCTACACGTTTTACACGTTCTACACATTCTACACATTCTACACATTCTACACGTTCTACACATTCTACACATTCTACACGTTCTACACATTCTACACGTTCTACACGTTCTACACATTCTACACATTCTACACGTTCTACACGTTCTACACGATCTACACATTCTACACATTCTACACATTCTTCACATTTTACACGTTCTACACATTCTACACATTCTACACATTCTACACATTGTAACATGACAATGTCTTCTTCTCTATAACTTATTCATGACCTCTCCTATTCACTTTACTTTGCTACACATCAGATCTGGGTTCACATACTATTCGAGATGTTTCAAATACTTTGAGCGTTCGCTCTAGGCTGGCCGTAGTGCCAAATGGGCGGGGTTTGCAGTGTTTGAGACTATTCCATTGGCCCATTAAGGCAGGCAAGCTCAATCAAGCACAGATAAAGCATGTGCAAGGGTGTTCAAATCTGATTTGAACCCAGGTCTGCTACAGAAAGGTCAGTTAGTTGTTGCTACATGTACTCAGCTAGGGGGACATAGACATAGAAAGGACATCACTTTGCCACCGGCAGGAACATCACCACAACAATACCCCCTCTCTCTAAACATCATCAGGACAACAACAACACCACATTCATTCTGTCCCCGGAACACTAGAACACACTCTAACATTGTAATGTCACCACGGGCCACTCTAGAAGGCACGTTGAATTTGTGTTCTTTTTACTGGTACCCAAGCTAATTATGAGGAGGGCTCTCCTCATCTGCCCCTGGTGTGTGTGTGTGTGCGTGAGCGTGTGTGTGTGTGTGTTTTCATGCCCTTGATGGTAATATTCTCTCTGATCTTGGTCACATGCTTCCGAGTGTGTGCTCCTCCATTATCTAATTACTGTGTGAGTGTGTGTGAGTGTGTGTGTGTGCTTGTGTGCGTGTGTGCGTGTGTGCGTGTGTGTGTGTGTGTGTGTGTGTGTGTGTGTGTGTGTGTGTGTGTGTGTGTGTGCGTGCGTGCGTGCGTGCGTGCGTGCGTGTGTGTGTGTGTGTGTGTGTGTGTGAACAGAAGTGTTTTAGCATGAAAGACAGCTAGTCTGTTTAGAGCAGAGCCTCTCAGTTCAATAGCTGTGATAAATTAGACTACGGTACATCTCCCAGTGGTCTGAAATGATGTCAACATCAATACATTTTTCATGTTTCGTCAATCATACTCTTCCACACAACCAAAACATAAACAGTCAAAACACATTTCCCATATCCTGGGGATTTGCATATCTTCAGTTGCCTATTTGCAATCAAATGAGTATGTCAGTCTCTCATATTTAAAACAGGAAACAAAAACAGGAATCGTAATATTTCCAATGGAAGTGTAATTTCCTTTTATGTCCAATCCCATGTCATCATATTCCCTATTTGTTTCCCTGAAATGAGCCACGAGAGAACTAGCTCTGTCCAAAATGGATCCCCAATCCCTATATGATGCACTGCTTTTAACCAGAGCTTTATGGGCCCTTGGAGTGCACTATACAGAAAATAGAGTTCCATTTGGGACCTAGTCTCCAAGCATTATGAATGAGAAATTACTTTTCAACAGCGAAACAGGGGGAAGGTATTTGTTAAACGTCTTCCAAGTTATTGAGGGATTAGTCTAGAATATCCTGGGAACGGAATGTAATTCAGGAACTGTTATGACTCAACGTCAGCCTCGGGGGTTACACTATTAATGCTCCCCCTGTGAAAAACGACCCCCGGTACAGTGGTTCCTGCCCTGACAATATGCATAGTATGGCCCGGTGGAAAAGTGTAATAAATTTGAGAATTATTTTCAGAATCCTGGAACTGTTAAACTATAATAGAATAGTAGAAGTGCGTTGGTTAGATACCCTGGGGTCATTTCAATCAAACATGTTTTCCTGCTGCCTCTGTTCTCCATGGTCAAATGAAGTTACTGAATGGTTTTGGGAAACGCTATAACTTTATATAAACAGACTCCCATTAAAGTTGGAATGCTTAGCGTGTGTGTGTTGAGACAGGACTTAGTCAGCAAAGACATTGTGTAGACATTGCTGTGGTATGACTGAATGGAAGCCCAGGATTTGCCTTTGTAGATGTCTGGCTAAACCACAGGACATAATGACGGCTGGGTAAATCACTAGCAGTCAGGAGAAACAGTGGATCCATGATCAGTAACGATAACTGACTTAAAGACTTGTTGTGTTAATGGGGTACGACTATCTCCCAGGTTGTGTTAACCTTCATCTAATGGGGTACGACTACCTCCCAGGTTATATTAACCTTCATCTAATGGGGTACGACTACCTCCCAGGTTATATTACCCTTCATCTAATGGGGTACGACTACCTCCCAGGTTGTATTAACCTTCATCTAATGGGGTATGACTACCTCCCAGGTTATATTAACCTTCCTCTAATGGGGTACAACTACCTCCCAGGTTATATTAATGGGGTACGACTACCTCCCAAATGATTTTAACCTTCATCTAATGTGTACGACTACCTCCCAGGTTATATTAACCTTCATCTAATGGGGTACGACTACCTCCCAGGTTGTATTAACCTTCATCTAATGGGGTACGACTACCTCCCAGGTTGTGTTAATGGGGTACGACTACCTCCCAGGTTGTATTAACCTTCATCTAATGGGGTACGACTACCTCCCAGGTTGTATTAATGGGCTACGACTACCTCCCAGGTTGTGTTAATGGGGTACGACTACTCCCAGGTTGTATTAATGGGTTACGACTACCTCCCAGGTTGTATTAACCTTCATCTAATGGGGTACGACTACCTCCCAGGTTGTATTAACCTTCATCTAATGGGGTGCGACTACCTCCCAGGTTGTATTAATGGGGTACGACTACCTCCCAGGTTGTATTAACCTTCATCTAATGGGGTATGACTACCTCCCAGGTTGTATTAATGGGCTACGACTACCTCCCAGGTTGTATTAATGGGGTACGACTACCTCCCAGGTTATATTAACCTTCATCTAATGGGGTACGACTACCTCCCAGGTTGTATTAACCTTCATCTAATGGGGTACGACTACCTCCCAGGTTGTATTAACCTTCATCTAATGGGGTACGACTACCTCCCAGGTTAAATTAATGGGCTACGACTACCTCCCAGGTCGTGTTAATGGGGTGCGACTACCTCCCAGGTTATATTAACCTTCATCTAATGGGGTACGACTACCTCCCAGGTTGTGTTAATGGGGTACGACTACCTCCCAGGTTGTATTAACCTTCATCTAATGGGGTACGACTACCTCCCAGGTTGTATTAATGGGGTACGACTACCTCCCAGGTTGTATTAATGTGGTACGACTACCTCCCAGGTTATATTAACCTTCATCTAATGGGGTACGACTACCTCCCAGGTTGTATTAACCTTCATCTAATGGGGTACGACTACCTCCCAGGTTGTATTAATGGGGTACGACTACCTCCCAGGTTGTATTAATGGGGTACGACTACCTCCCAGGTTATATTAATGGGGTACGACTACCTCCCAGGTTGTATTAATGGGGTACGACTACCTCCCAGGTTGTATTAACCTTCATCTAATGGGGTATGACTACCTCCCAGGTTGTGTTAATGGGGTACGACTACCTCCCAGGTTATATTAATGGGGTATGACTACCTCCCAGGTTATGTTAACCTTCATCTAATGGGGTACGACTACCTCCCAGGTTGTGTTAATGGGGTATGACTACCTCCCAGGTTATGTTAACCTTCATCCAATGTGGTACGACTACCTCCCAGGATATATTAACCTTCATCTAATGGGGTACGACTACCTCCCAGGTTGTATTCAAATTTCAATATCTGGATCTAGACAGCTTGATTGGCTCTGTGATCAATCAATAATTATTAATTGTATATCTGAACTCTTGATAAGGCAGACTATTATGATACTTCAGGTGCATCCGGGTTGCATTATAAGTACCATTAATCAAACCTCTCTTTGCCAAGTACAGAAACGGTTTACTTAAAGAAAAATCCGGAATCATGTTTTAAAAGAGACATGAAATGCACCAGGGGAGACAGAGAGAGACAGAAGGGACTAGAGTTGTCAGTCTGACAGAGAGAGACAGCAGGGACTAGAGTTTTCAGTCTGACAGAGAGAGACAGAAGGGACTAGAGTTTCAGTCTGACAGAGAGAGACAGAAGGGACTAGAGTTTCCAGTCTGACAGAGAGAGACAGAAGGGACTAGAGTTCAGTCTGACAGAGAGAGACAGAAGGGACTAGAGTTGTCAGTGTGACAGAGAGAGACAGAAGGGACTAGGGTTGTCAGTGTGACAGAGAGAGACAGAAGGGACTAGAGTTGTCATTGTGACAGAGAGAGACAGAAGGGACCAGAGTTGTCAGTGTGACAGAGAGAGACAGAAGGGACAAGAGTTGTCAGTGTGACAGAAAGAGACAGAAGGGACTAGAGTTGTCACTGTGACAGAGAGAGACATAATGGACTGCTATGCTGAAATCTCCTTGATCTTTGAGTGAGTGGCAGAATGCTGTGGCGTCAATCAAAATAATGACACCCGATTTAATCCACTATCCCCTGGACATCTATTTTTAGAAATATGCATTTCTCAGATAGGGAGGGAGAGTGAGAGAGTGAGAGAGTGAGGGAAATGAAGAGAGAGAGAGAGAGAGAGACAGAGAGAGAAGCACTAAACAGCTACATTGTCTTTTTCAGGTTCAGAGTGAAGAGATGAGGAGAGAGAGAGATTGATTGAAGGTGGATGTATGTATATGATATAAATCCTGATGTTCCATCCATCACCAATAATGCATCTGTTGTCTAAAAAGGTTACTTTGGGTCTTCCCAAATGTCATCCCATTCCCTATGTAGTGAACTACTTTTCACCAGAACTCCATAGGCAGTATATATAGTACCAGGTATATATAGTACCAGGTATATATAGTACCAGGTGTATATAGTACCAAGTGTATATAGTACCAGGTGTGTATATATAGAACCAGTAAATATAGTACCAGGTGTATATAGTAGCAGGTATATATAGTACCAGATGTATATGGTACCAGGTGTATTTAGTACCAGGTGAATATAGTACCAGGTGTATATAGTACCAGGTATATATAGTACCAAGTGTATATATAGTACCAGGTGTGTATATATAGAACCAGTAAATATAGTACCAGGTGAATATAGTACCAGGTGTATATAGTACCAAGTGTATATAGTACCAGGTGTGTATATATAGAGCCAGTAAATATAGTACCAGGTGTATATAGTAGCAGGTATATATAGTACCAGATGTATATAGTACCAGGTGTATTTAGTACCAGGTGAATATAGTACCAGGTGTATATAGTACCAGGTATATATAGTACCAAGTGTATATATAGTACCAGGTGTGTATATATAGAACCAGTAAATATAGTACCAGGTGAATATAGTACCAGGTGTATATAGTACCAGGTGTATATAGTACCAGGTGTATATAGTAACAGGTGTATATAGTACCAGGTGTATATATAGTACCATGTGTATATAGTACCAGGTGTATATAGTACCAGGTATATATAGTACCAAGTGTATATATAGTACCAGGTGTGTATATATAGAACCAGTAAATATAGTACCAGGTGAATATAGTACCAGGTGTATATAGTACCAGGTGTATATAGTACCAGGTGTATATAGTAACAGGTGTATATAGTACCAGGTGTATATATAGTACCATGTGTATATAGTACCAGGTGTATATAGTACCAGGTGTATATAGTACCAGGTGTGTATATATAGAACCAGTAAATATAGTAACAGGTGTATATAGTACCAGGTGTATATAGTACCAGGTGTGTATATATAGAACCAGTAAATATAGTAACAGGTGTATATAGTACCAGTTGTATATAGTACCAGGTGTATATAGTACCAGGTGTATATAGTATCAGGTGTATATAGTACCAGGTGTATATAGTACCAGGTGTGTATGTATAGTACCAGTTGTATATAGTACCAGTTGTATATAGTACCAGTTGTATATAGTACCAGGTGTATATAGTACCAGGTGTATATAGTACCAGGTGTATATAGTACCATGTGTATATTGTACCAGGTGTATATAGTACCAGGTGTATATAATACCAGGTATATATAGTACCAGGTGTATATAGTACCAGGTGTGTATATATAGAACCAGTAAATATAGTACCAGGTGTATATAGTACCAGGTGTATATAGTACCCATATTTTTACTATTTTTACATTGTAGAATAATAGTGAAGACATCAAAACTATGAAATAATACATATAGAATGTAGTAACCAAGAAGGTGTCAAACAAATCAACATAACCGTTATATTTGAGATTATTCAAAGTAGCCACCCATTGCCTCGATGACACCTTCGCACACTGGCATTCTCCCAACCAGCTTCACCTGGACTGCTTTTCTAACAGTCTCGAAGGAGTTCCCACATATGCTGAGCACGTGTTGGCAGTTTTTCCTTCACTCCAGACCAACGGACAGATTTCCACCAGTCTAATGTCCATTGCTCTTGTGTCTTGAACCAAGCAAGTCTCTTCTTCTTATTGGTGTGCTTTAGTGGTGGTTTCTTTGCAGCAATTCGACCATGAAGGCCTGATTCACACAGTCTCCTCTGAATAGTTGATTTTGAGATGTGTCTGTTACTTGAACTCTGTGAAACAATTTGGACTTCTGAGGCTGGTAACGCTAATGAACTTTATCCTCTTCCTTTCCCGTGTCGCTTCTCATGAGAGCCAGTTTCATCATAGTGCTTGAAGAAACTTTCAAAATACTTGAAATGTTCTTTATTGGCTAACGTTCATGTCTTAAAGTAATGATGGACTGTCATTCATTCTGTACAACCAGAACACCAGAAGTAGACAGATGGTTCATTCTGTGCCACCAGAACACCAGAAGTAGACAGAGCTGGTTCATTCTGTACCACCAGAACACCAGAAGAAGATAGAGATATTCTGTCATCACCAGAACAGCAGAAATAGACAGCTGGTTCATTCTGTACCACCAGAACACCAGAAGAAGACAGCTGGTTCATTCTGTGCCACCAGAACACCAGAAGAAGACAGAGCTGGTTCATTCTGTACCACCAGAACACCAGAAGAAGACAGAGCTGGTTCAGGTCGAGTTTAGATGTGCTGGTGCTTCTAGAAGTAACTTACAGAACGGGGTACTCATCTGGGTAAAGTCATTGTAACATTCTCACATAGTATTTAATCCCAAGGAAGGCAATGTATTCTGTTCAGTGTATGGGGCTGAGATAGATGTATTCTGTTCAGTGTATGGGGCTGAGATAGATGTATTCTGTTCAGTGTATGGTGCTGAGATGTATTCTGTTCAGTGTATGGTGCTGAGATAGATGTATTCTGTTCAGTGTATGGTGCTGAGATAGATGTATTCTGTTCAGTGTATGGTGCTGAGATGTGTTCTGTTCAGTTTGCATTTTTACCACTTTTCTATTGGTCGAGCCCAGATAAAGTATTTTACATTATTTTCAAATTCTATTTGAACCCAGGTCTTGAAGAAGAACCATGGAAAAAATGACGACAGAGCTGATGATAATCATTGCAACATCTAAACAAATATTGATGATGGTTGTATAGGAACATACAGGCGTGGTGATGGAGCGATTGTGTGGTGAAGGGAG